>NC_041384.1:106798743-106799259 GCF_002162155.2 Triticum dicoccoides | reverse complement strand
GCGCGGCCAGTGCGAGCGCGCGCACGATGGCGCGGGACACGACAGGCGCGTGCGGTGGAGGTCAAGGCCGGGCTTGGTTGACGCAGGCGCGCGGCCAGGGCGCGCGTGGGCGATGGCCACTGCGGGGCGCAAGAGCCGAGACGGGGCGGACGGTGCACGAAGAGTACGCAGGACGAGGGGAAGAGGAGGTCTGGGCCTCACCGCGGGTCTGTAGGGCACGGGCAGCGGGGGTTCGAGGAGGAGGCGGAGACAAGCGACGCAGGGGAGGGGATCCGGCGAGGAAGCAGTCCGGCGAGGTCTTCGGGTGGCGGCGAAGTCGAGATCCGGCGAGGGAGTCCGAGGAACGGCGGGGTCCAGGGCGACGGTGTCGGGGAGCCGGCCGACGACGGTGCTCGGGGCGACGATGGGGTTCGATCCGGGCGGCGGCGAGGGCCGCAGGGGGGGCCGACGCGGTGGCGTCTGGTGGCGGCGGGGACAGGTGACGCTAGCGAGGCGTGTGGCGGCGATGGCAGGGGG
>NC_041384.1:106791731-106798223 GCF_002162155.2 Triticum dicoccoides | reverse complement strand
AGTGGGGGGGGGGCATGGTGGTGGCCCAGTGGGGCCTGTGGTCAGCTGGGCCGAAGCCCAGGGGGGTTTCTCTTCTACTTTTTTTTCTGTTAGTTTTAGGTTTTAGTTTTCTGTTTTATTTTTATTTATTTCTTTTCTGTTTTAAATCAGTTTAAATTATTTAGACATTTTCTAAAAATGTGTTTACTGCACTATAATTACCCTGGCATTTAACTGCACACTCCGAACATTTTAGTTTAACATTTTAAAAACTGTTGTTGTTTGACAATTTTTTTTGAATTGGTTTTTCAATTGGTTTGAACTAACGCAAGTTTAGCAACAGTAATCAGAGATGACTTGGCATCATTAGGAGAGTTTTACTATAGCCTAATTATCCGGGCGTCACAATTCTCCTCTACTACAAGAAATCTCGTCCCGAGATTTTAGAGGTAAAGAAGGGGGAGGTCTAGTTACGAAATTCTAACGGATCTTCTCGGCCTTGGTTGCTCTTCTCGAAGAGGTCGATCCATTACATTGACGTCTTCATTTCTTTGCTTCAGGTCATCATGGTGAAGTCGTCATCCTTTCTTCGGGGGTTCCTTCGTGCTTACGAATAGGTAAGGGGTAGCTCGGCTACGAGAGAATGCTTAAGGGGTAATCTTCTGGGGTTTTCCCGTGAATGAAGAGATGAGTATCTCTCGAGTTGAACCAATCGAGAGTAAGGTAAGAAGGTACAATAAGGAGTTCCAAGCGGATAGACAATCGTTCGATGCCTGAAAAAGAGTGTGAAAGGGGTTCAAAGCATCAAGTTTAAGTATTGCGTCTGATACCAGTATAGAGCACTAGGAATGTGGCCCGTGAATTAAATACGAAGACAAGCGCGAGGAATAACTTTGGAAACAGGGGGTATAGGAGAGTCAGGTTTCGATCCTGGGACCTGTGGGTTATGGGCCCACCATGTGGTTAAGAGTAGGAAGGGCGTTGACATCTTGCACGGTCAAGATAACAAGGTATGTCAGAGGATAGCCTATCGGTTTTGTTGTCAACAATGTCGGTACCAAGGGCGAGGGACGAAGAGAACCATTTTCCTGCTCGTTGAACGAGGCGGACCAATAGGCAAAGTTCTCGTCCATCGGCGGTTACCGGAAGTCATCAACAGTAGAAACAGGGTTACACCAGACAGGAAGGTACACCGAGGTGTTTACCTAAGCAGGGGATTACCACTGCTCGGTTAAGTAGTTTACAAGTAAGTTTGAACAAAACAACGGGAAGGAAAATGTGCTTAAACACGTATATCAGGGGTATATCCTTCCCAAGGACAAGCAGAGCATGATATCCATGACAGGATATTATGGAGAAAACTCCTTAGGTAGGGGAGAGAAATTTCATGATATTACCCATACAGCGGTGTTTGGATAATTGAGCAGGAAACATTTATCATTGGGCTTCAAATGTTCTTGTTGAAAATTGAAGTACCATAGACATGCTTCGAGATAGCATTGACATGGTCTTCAAGCAAAAGGTCAGACTTTGGATATAGGAAGGATCCATTAGGAACAACTTGTAGGATAAGTCTTACAATTTCCTCAGGGAAGAATGGCTAAACTTGCTAAAAAGGATACTACAATAATAGGTCCTCCACCCAGGGGGGGGTGCTAGGCATGACATCATGTTACCAGGTCATCAAAGGACCAATGTTATAACTCTTGAAAATATGTTCCAACCATCATATCTGATGGAGATTCAGATATGATGGGTGTCAGGATACCTCAGGCTCAGGATGCCCGAGAAGAAAGGTGCAACACAAATTGACGGGATGACACTGTAAGATTCTCGGGAAATGAACTAAGAAGTGATTTCCGTTAACAAGAGTTCATCATTAACCCAAGGAGAGGATGATGAGGTGGCTGATAGACTCAGCGATAATTCAACGAGGTATCCAAAAGATGGATCTCCTCAATTATGTGGATAAGGGGATAACATCTGTCAGATTAAACAATAAAATGGGATATGCTTGAGGAAAACATACATAATTAAACATTGGTTGAACGGTGTGCCCGAAATACGGGTTGGGTTGCACGACCAATGTCGGAATGGTGATTCAATAATCAATAGACTAAGAATGAACGGCCGACTATTAACTTCAAAGCAATAGGGTTGCTAGGAGTGCAGGATCCAAACAACACCGTTCACTTGTTGGTACCCCGGTTGGAATCAACACGAGGACCATGAAAGAGTGGTGATGGTGAGTAGTATCACTATACCAAGAACTCTTTAAGAGGTGGAGCAGTCCTCACAACATCCTTGATACTAAAAGATGGTAATACTCCAAGGTAAGAAAGAACAAATGCTGGATAGTAGGGATCTCAAGGTATAACTCAAAACACGAACAAGTTTGTGTTGAACGGAAGGCAAATAAGTGGTCAAAGGTAACACAAATCATCAGGTGCAAGGATGGTATTTCTCATCATGAACTCAACTGATATCCTGGAAGAGCTCATAAGGTTGATGATGATCACGACGCATTTGTCGAGAGATTTCATGAAGATGTAATCAATCAGTGATGACATCAAGTCAAAGGAATAATGAAGCGGAAGGTTATTGGAACCATGGGTAGGACACAAACTCGAAATCAAGCTTGCTGTCCAAGGACCAACGGTATGACGAGGAAGATCGATTGTAAGATTAGCTCACCGTCGAATTTTGTGCTCCGAGGAGAAGGACCCGGTAGCACAGTTAAAATTTAGCATGTTAATGATATAGCCGATCAGGCTAGGAATGATGTGATCGGGTACAAACTCGTACTTATAGAAGCTTACCGAAGGGTTGTTGAACCGTAGTGTGGACTCGGTTCAGATATTGGTGTCTTTGAGTGTTTAGTAATTCAGAGCCCGTGAAAAATTGGAATCAGTGGGAACGTAGCACTTGATGAAGAACTCATAAGAAGTTATGCAGTTCCATGATAATCTCGAGATACCAGGGGGTAATACTCGACGACAGATCAAAATAGAGGTTGGACTGGGGTATTGATCCATAGGAGACAATTGTTTTAACTTGTCCGAGAAATGAGATCAAAGAAGAACAATCATGGTCGGAACCACGGTTGCAAGGGATCAATTCACAGATACCATATGTTAGTTATCAAGGAAATAGTTATTGTTACAAGAAGCTTCCATGATAGGATATACATCGTGTCCATGGGCATGAACACAAAGTTCAAGGTCGACTCCCACTTCTCCAATGCATACCCTTTCATTCACTTCTCGCTTTCGATGAAGTTATAGTGTTGAAATTTTATCTGGCAAAATACCAGAAGAGTACGACTCGTGAAAACTTTCGAGTTCACACATATTAAGGAAGGCATAGGTTCAACCCATCGGGGCATCTTAGAATCCTATACCAGAATCTTTTAGAAGTAATTAACTCAAGCTCGAAGGCAGAGCATGGTTGAGAAAGCAGACGATACAATTTACCAAAGGCATTATGTATCCGAGAAAAAGGCTCACAAGTTTATTGAATATGAAGGGCGTTGTCAGATAAAATCCAATAAAGGATCTGGTGGTCCACAAGGGATCTGACGTTAGCATCAGTACTCAACTAGAGGAAGCAGATTATAGAAACAACTGACTAACTCAATTGTCAAATGCAAAGGAATTATGATTTCCAAATCAAGGGATCAGAAGCAATGCTCTGATTAGGGGTGGATAAGTTGAATAGCCATAGGGTACAATCAAAGACAATTGGATTGGTTGAGAACCAATTCCAGTAAAAAGAATGGCAGCTCAGCCGGAAAAGTAATTTATAAGGATCAATGATGATTGCGTGTATTCGCAAACATATTGAGTCAACAGACTCAAAATGGTAATGACAAGGAATGTCAATATGACTACGAGACTTATGGGATTATCCATAATGCAAGCAAGCAAGAATTTCAAGAGCCAAAGGCCCCAAAGGATTTTCGGAAGATCGAATATTATTTCGAAGACTTTTGTGAAACACATGAACAACTGGGGATGAGCGGATACTCGACAAGTGCGAGGATTTATTCGAAGGGGTATTCATGTGGCAAAGAACTGCTAGGCAGTAGGCACAAAGTATTCTCGGAACAATAGAGAAAACTTCGGGGTATCTTGTAATAACAAGATCAATGGGGGATGATCGTATGAATGGCAAGTGTAAGTAGTTATCCATACGGATTTATCGGTGGTCAGGAATAGCCAAAGTGATGGGCACAAGTCTCGAGAGAACATCAGAGAGTATCTTCAGAATCTTCTGATGTAGCAGGCGATCCTCTGCAATAAGGGGCTCTTCGGGTGGATGCGATCACGAGATCCTAATATTAGAGTTAGCAAATTCATTTAACCCGAATAGTAGAGAGATCAGAGTCCCAGAGTATAGACGAGGAATAAAAGACCCTAATACCACCCGATGGCGACGTGGGCCCGTAAGGCACACAGCCAAGTTAGTAAAAGTTTTTGCAATGTCTAGACTCGACTTCGGCCAAGGAGTGTGGAAGGGGGATTCCTACAGGCAGTCGGCTCTGATACCAACTTGTGACACCCCCGATTCAATCGTACACTAATCATGCACGCAAATGTGTACGATCAAGATCAGGGACTCACGGGAAGATATCACAACACAACTCTAAAACATAAATAAGTCATACAAGCATCATAATACAAGCCAGGGGCCTCGAGGGCTCGAATACAAGTGCTCGATCATAGACGAGTCAGCGGAAGCAACAATATCTGAGTACAGACATAAGTTAAACAAGATTGCCTTAAGAAGGCTAGCACAAACTGGGATACAATCGAAAGAGGCGCAGGCCTCCTGCCTGGGATCCTCCTAAACTACTCATGGTCGTCGTCAGCAGCCTGCACGTAGCAGTAGGCACCTCCAGTGTAGTAGGAATCATCGTCGACGGTGGCGTCTAGCTCCAGGGCTCCATCATCTGGTTGCGACAACCATGTAGAAGGGAAAGGGGAAAAGAGGGAGAAAAGCAACGGTGAGTACTCATCCAAAGTACTCGCAAGCAAGGAACTACACTACATATGCATGGGTATATGTGTAAAAGGCATATCGGTGGACTGAACTGCAGAATGCCAGAATAAGAGGGGGATAGCTAATCCTGTCGAAGACTACGCTTCTGGCAGCCTCCGTCTCGCAACATGTAGGAGAGAGTAGATTGAAGTCCTCCAAGTAGCATCTCCAAGTAGCATCTCCAAGAGCATCGCATAGCATAATCCTACCCGGCGATCCTCTCCTCGTCGCCCTGTGGAAAAGCGATCACCGGGTTGTCTGTGGAACTTGGAAGGGTGTGTTTTATTAAGTATCCGGTTCTAGTTGTCATAAGGTCAAGGTACAACTCCAAGTCGTCCTGTTACCGAAGATCATGGCTATTCGAATAGATTAACTTCCCTACAGGGGTGCACCAACTTACCCAAGACGCTTGATCCCATTTGGCCGGACACACTTTCCTGGGTCATGCCCGGCCTCGGAAGATCAACACGTCGCAACCCCACCTAGGCAAAACAGAGAGGCCAGCACGCCGGTCTAAACCTAAGCGCACAGGGGTCTGGGCCCATCGCCCATAGCACACCTGCACGTTGCGAGGGCGGTCGGAAGCAGAACTAGCCCCCTTAATACAAGAGCAGGCTTACGTTCCAATCCGGCGCTCGCCGCTCTATCGCTGACGTCTGAAGTGCTTCGGCTGATACCACGACGTCGGGATACCCATAACTACTCCCGCGTAGATGGTTAGTGCGTATAGGCTCGTAGCCAACTCAGATCAAATACCAAGATCTCGTTAAGCGTGTTAAATATTCGCGAACGCCGAACAGGGCCAGGCCCACCTGTCTCCTAGGTGGTCTCAACCTGCCCTATCGCTCTGCCACAAAGATCCACACAGAGGGCCGTTGGGACAAAGGTCCTTTCAGCCCCCAATCCGTGAATCACTCGCGGGTACTCTTCGAGCTGACCCGACTTTAGTCACCATTTGTATAGTATGTATGTATGTATAGTATATACCCGTGATCACCTCCCGAGTGATCACGACCCAATAGTATAGCAAGGCAGACTGACAAGAATGTAGGGCCAATAATGATAAACTAGCATACTATACTAAGCATCTAGGATTGCGGGTAAGGTATCAATGACTGTAGCAACAATGACAGGCTATGCATCAGAATAGGATTAACGGAAAGCAGTAACATGCTACACTACTCTAATGCAAGCAGTATAGAGGAGAATAGGCGATATCTGGTGATCAGGGGGGGGGGGCTTTCCTGGTTGCTCTGGCAAGAAGGAGGGGTCGTCAACTCCGTAGTCGAACTGGGCAGCAGCAGCGTCGGTCTCGTAGTCTACCGGAGATAAGAGGGGGAAGAAGCAATGAATACAATGCAAACATAAACATGGCGGTGCATGACAAGACAAGTAACGGTGCTAGGGGTGCCCTAGCGTGGTATGAGGTGGTACCGGTTAAGGGGGGAAACATGCGGGAAAATATCCCCGGTG
>NC_041384.1:106770550-106790381 GCF_002162155.2 Triticum dicoccoides | reverse complement strand
TGGGGAGCGAGTGGGGGGTTGAGTGGGTGACGGGGTGGTTAGGGTTTCGGGGTCTCACCGGTGGGGGGATAAGGAGAGAGTGGGGGGGGGGGCGGCCGGGGCATGGTGGTGGCCCAGTGGGGCCTGTGGTCAGCTGGGCCGAAGCCCAGGGGGGTTTCTCTTCTACTTTTTTTCTGTTAGTTTTAGGTTTTAGTTTTTTTTTATTTTTATTTATTTCTTTTCTGTTTTAAATCAGTTTAAATTATTTAGACATTTTCTAAAAATGTGTTTACTGCACTATAATTACCCTGGCATTTAACTGCACACTCCGAACATTTTAGTTTAACATTTTAAAAACTATTGTTGTTTGACAATTTTTTTTGAATTGGTTTTTCAATTGGTTTGAACTAACGCAAGTTTAGCAACATTAATCAGAGATGACTTGGCATCATTAGGAGATTTTTACTGTAGCCTAATTATCCGGGCGTCACAGTGGGTAACGCCACCACCAAACGTTCTATTTTGAAGTGTTACACTCATGGCGTTACCTTGCAATGTCTTCACATTTGGTTTGGCTTCGATCTCAACATATTTTCATGATTATCTTCACTATGTTGATTATATATATATATATATATATATATATATATATATATATGTATATATATGCTACTATTCTGTCCTCTACAGCATTCACTTATAGCTATGTCTTCGTGTTGAATCTTTTGAACTAAGTGAATGTGATCGGACCCTAACCTCTCTATGCTTTCTATCTCAAACTCTATCTCTCCAAGTCATATGCATTCTATTGAAACTGTCGAATGTCTTCTCTGCGTCCTTGTCAGCAGAAGATACAGAGACAACCATTAAGTCCATTTTCAATGCTCATTCCTCCACATGAATTCCGGAGAAGTAGGAACGACCACCCGACAATCCAGGCGTGCGTGGGACGTGGAACAAACCCCAAAATTCCGCATAATGGCCACGTGTTCCCCAAATGCGAATCGCCAGGGGCACCTGTGTAATAGCATAGTGCCGCCCATGGGCCTATAAATACACACTCACAGCGGTCATTATCTCTTCTTCCACCCTCGCACGAACCCTAGCGCCACCGCTAGCTCTCGACGACGCCGGCGACGAAGCGCTTCGCTGCCGCAACCTCTCCGACGCCATCTTCACACCGACCGCGGACATCGTCCTCTCCGCCATCGCCGTAGGTGTCCTCCGTCGCCAAGTTAGGGCACGGAGGATCGAACTGCTCTGCCTCATCTCCCACTTCATCTAGTAGTTCTCAGTGTGGTAAATAAAACTCCCTTTTTTACAGCACCGTTGATCCTATTGATCTGTCACTTTCTACCACAAGCAGTTTCTGTTCACACAAGCTAGATCTCTCTCATACTGCATCTCATAAACATGCCTAGTATATTCACTTGTGCTTCACAAAGTAGTTAGATTCCTCACTTGTACTGATCTGTGGATTCGTACAAATCTGGAACCAACTTCTTATCTATGAGTGAATGTCTTCGCACGATGAGGTTAATGTCTTCTAAACTGATTTATCTTCAAAATCTTCTGAGAATGCATATGACCTCTTCCCCTTCCCTCGCACCTTAATGCTGTCACAGGTACATGTCCATGGGAGAATCCTTTGGTTCTCATAGTCTACATTCATTTGCAGAATTCTTACAGCATCACATAAATTCTCCCGAAGCCAGTTCCTGTTGGTCCAACAAACGAAAACCTTTGAAGCCTTTGAACGTCTTGAAGCCTTTCAAGTTAAAGTTTATGGCTTCAGAAAAAGCAGCAAGGAAGGGTGGCAGAAAGCATCATGGTGAGACCTCCAGAGATCTGCCAGATGAACTCTCAGAAATGTACAAGACAGATCCTGAAGAGGATTACAGTCAGCGCAAGACCCGAATCCAATGGATTCGAAGATATTGGGCAGAACAATGGTTCAAATACAGATTTGTGACCCAGGAGTATGCTGAGAAAAGCGCCATCAAGAGACCGTGGGGAGACATCCTATTCAAGAATCTTCTACCCAGGTCCAGAGATGAAGCCATTGCTCAAGGCTTCTATCTATGCATGGTCCGTGGACCACAGCCTGCTGATGCACACTCATCGTCACTGCTATGGTGTCGTGACGACAATCTGTTCAAGCGCAACTTCCAGTTTGCTCAGAACTCAGCGAAGTAGAACAAGAAGACTTTTGGGTTAGACTTCAACCCTGTTCCCTCATCTCCAAGGGCAGATGGCACACGACATGCAGAACCCAATGTCATCGGCCCTCTCGCCAACCTTGAAGGCTTCATCACCTACATCTTGGTTCAAGGGACTGCAGTGAATGAGCCTGCAGCTGACACTGAGTCTAATGACGCGCCTACAGTGCCGAAGCCAAAGCAGTTGAAGAAGCCAAAAGCTTCAAAGCCGGCCCCTTCACCAAAAATCTCAAGGGCGAAGCCATTGGCAACTGTACCTTCTGAAGACAGTGTGCAGTCTGAAGACTTATCACACGTCTCAAGGCCCTAGAAGGCCAAGATGCCTCTATTTCACACTGGCAAAGAGCTAACAGCTGCTGCCATTCTGCACAACGACGACATTGATCTGTCAAGTGATGAAGATCTTGCAGATGACGCTCTTGAGCAACTCATCAAGAGCAAAGAAGAAGCAGAAATCTTCAATGATCTGCCTCTCTTTGATGTCACCATCATCCACAACTTCATTGACGAGTGGTTTGACACGCCAAACATCAGCTTTGAAGATCTGCAGCTACCCATTGGCCTTAGTGTCGCCTTCCAAGGCGCCATTGCTTCAGAACTTGCTATTACCCAGCGCATTGTTGAGCTGAAGCAGAAGATTGACTATGAAAAGGCTCAGTTCAAGAAACATATGGCCAAGCTCAGAGTGCAAGAAGTGAAGAACTTCAAGACAATGATGCACGAGCTCAAGGAAGCCTTTGTGAAGAGGCATGCAGAAGCTCAGGGTTCGCGTGAGCGCATGAAGACTCTGGCTGACAGATGTGTGCAAGCCTATAATGAGGCTGAGAAGCGCAAGGCACTTGGGCGTCCTGGCATCGACCCCAGGATGGCCGCAAAGAAGAAGAAGAAGAAGCCTGCTACGGCTGAATCTGATGCACCAAGGCAAGAAGCAGTTCCGATTGTCTTCCCAACAAGAATGACTGGCTCGAAGCCAAAGAGTCGGTCAACAGCTTCAGAGCTCAAGAAGACAAGAACTGCTGAGGCTGAAGCCAGGAAGAGGAAACACTCTGAAGACTCTCCTACTGCCCCCACCAAGAAAAAGCAAAAAACCAAGAAAGCTCGGGCTGCTCCCACAGAGCCCTTGATAGTTGAACCCATTTCTATGGTTCATCCTGACACAGAACGTCAACTGACGGTTCATGAGCCTGCTTCCACAGAGGCTCCTGAAGCTGAAGACATTCCAGCAGCTGATCCCATCACTGCTGAAGACATTGGTCATCATGACAATGTAGAAGATGATGCATTCCTCCCTCAGTTAGAAAACAGCGAACTCATCAGCATTGGTCGTCCACTGACGCCAATTGCACAGGATGCTTCATGGGCGGATCGCCCACAAGAGGAAGAAGACTATGAGGCCCAGCCCACTCCAACTCCACAGGCGTTGTCTGCGTTCCGCAGGCTTCGCAAAGGTCCAAGGCCTCAAGTCTATGCTGAAGACATTCCGGCTGCATCAGCCGCAGAAGAAGAAGTACCACAAGATCCCACTCCCCTGCTCCACCAAGAAGCAGTTCTCTAGGAGAACGTGCCTGTGACCGACCCTCCAGCTAGTCAAGTGGAGGATGAAAATCTTGAGGCTGCCACAACCAACAATGAAGCTAATGTGGAGCCCTCCCCAGCAAAAGCTTCAGAAGACAGGGAAGCCACTGATCCCGCCACTTCTATTCCTGAGTCTGCTGCCGGTCCCCAATTCAACTATCATGTTGAGCACAGGCCTCAGGTCCAGAAGCCAATCCCAAGACTGCCAAGGTTTCCAGGTCCTGCATCAGCACCTGGCTCCTTCAACATCAATGGCTTCAGGGCAGACAACACGTTCTTCAATAGCTCCAGGAACCCCTACTCAAGGGAACGGATATCATCTGATCGGTTTTGGAGCTATCCTCAGCGAAGCTATTACTCTTGCCTAACGTGGACATGTCTACTGAAGCCATCTATTCTGAGCCTGCCAAGCAACCTCTAAGTCTTCAGAATGCAGAACATCAGAGTTTTACACAGAACGTTGAAGGTGTTGAAGCAGTTTCTCGGGTGTATCCTTTGGCTGGCACTACACGTGCACCACACCTTGCTTCCACTAAAGCCACTGACAGTGCCACTGCTCCAAGACCCAAGAAGCGCACTCGTGTTCTCAACGACCGAGAGCTTCTTGTGGCTCTACATCAGAAACAAGATAGGCATCATGACTGGCTGAAGCGTCAGATGAAAAGCCTCTTGGTGGATGTTAATCGCACTCGAAATCTTGCCACCAAGAATGCTTTCGTTGCCCATGAAACCTGTCGCCGCACATGGAAAGGGCTAACGATGATGCTTTCTGAAGCTGATCTTCAAGAGGATGGCTTCACTGCGAGATTCAAGTTTAACTCCACACCTCCTCGAAGGGCTGTACTGCTAGGAACTCCATCCCTTGAAGACTCTGAGTTCTCTTCCTCTGCTGCCACAGTCACTGTCAGAATTATTGAGGAAGAAGATGATGCTACTTCACCACCACCTCCTTCAGCACCTCCAAGCTCTTCTGCACCGCCAAACAACACCAACAACCCTGCTACTTCACCTACTCCTCATGGGAACGAGTGGAGGCTCTATGTCTTCAAACCTTTTTGGTCATTACTGACAAAAGGGGGAGAAGCATATGAGATTGATAGTCTTCAAGCGGGTTCATATGGGCGGGTGCGTTATATTTTGCTTCGTGCTTACAACTCTCGTTTTTTTTGCTACATTTGGTTCTTATGAGTTGTAACACTTAAACTAGATGCTCGTCTGCTACTTATTTGCCACCTTGTTTTGCGAAGATAAATTCCGCATGTGCGACGATAAATTCCGCACTTAGCTCATTCTGCAGACGTCCATTTTCCATTATGCATGGCATTATCTTCATATACTTTCACATGCATAGTGGATTGTCATCATAAGTTGAAGTGGATCTCCACAAGTACCACCTGCCATGTGCATTTGCATTCCAAAAGCAAATTAACTTATATGCACATCGTCAGGGGGAGCCCTTGCAACTTATGAAGACAATTCCTTATCCTTTACAGTTTCACAGATTATATTCCCCGTTGAAAACTTCAACTAGTTTGTCATCAATCACCAAAAAGGGGGAGATTGTAAGTGCATCTAGTGCCACCCCTAGTTGGTTTTGGAGTATTGACGACAAACCTAGTTGAGGGACTAATGTGTTTGTGAGAATTGCAGGATAACACAGGTAGAAGTCCCTCATGATTCGGTTTTACTACCAGAGATGACCCCTAAAAATGTATGAAGACATTGAAGTCAAAGGTGGTATATGAAGATATTCACATTGAAGACTATGACAAGAGAAGACACGATATGAAGCCTATGGAGCTCGAAGACTTAGATCTTTAGTAGTTCTTTTTCTTTTGTGTTGAGTCATAGGAACCACCGTACTGTTAAGTGGGATCCAAGAGAACCAGTCAGAATGACTGAAGTGATGCCTAAACCAAAAACCTATGTCTTCGAGTGAAGACAATGAGAGCGAATCTTGTCCAGAGTCGGACAAGTCAGCTTTGCTTGTAGCCCAAGTAAAGTTGTCGTGTGAGTTTGAAATCTGACCGTTGGAACACGTGTCAGTTCCTTAGTGACCCAGGGTCATTTCGGACAAATCAGGTCGGGTTGCCAAGTGGCTATAAATAGCCCACCCCCTACAACCATAAACGGTTGGCTGCTCAGATTGAAAGCACGACTTTTGTCGTTTGAGAGCAACCCACCTCGAAGCCTTTGAGAGAGAATTCCTTGCGAGGATAAAGACCTAACCACCAGAGCCAGAGAGAATTGGGCATCACTTAAGTCTTCTTGTCTGTGTGATCTGAAGACTTATTACACTTGAGGACTGTGCATCCTCCAGCCGGTTAGGCGTCGCGTTCTGAGCTTCCAAGAGACATTGTGGATTGCCAGTGAACAAAGTCTGTGAAGGTTTGAGAGTCAACCTTGAAGACTTACCAGAGTGATTGGGCGAGGTCTATGTGACCTTAGCTCAAGCAGAATACGGTGAGGACTGAGTGTTCTGAGCTGCGTGTTCAGGACTGGGTGTCCGGGACTGTGTGTCCGAGACTGTGTGTCCTAAGGTTTAAATACCTAGCCACTCCAACCAGACGTACAGTTGTCACAGCAACTGGAACTGGTTCAACATATCATTGTCTTCAACGAGTCACTGGTTTCATCTTCACTTCATGTTACTTACTGTTACTCCTTGTGAAGTCATTGTATGTTTGCTCTATCATTTGTCTTCACTGAGTGACTGCATGTTCGGTTTGGCTTCACAATATCTTCCTATCTGATCCTTACTACCTAGCTGCTATTAGTCTTTGTGCTTTCACTTTATTGAATACTTGACTATGGTTTGCCTAGTGTAGTCTACCTTCCGCTGCATGGTAATAGGTCTATTTTTATCGTTTGTCTTCAAAACTCCCATGTTCTGAAGACTTCCATAAAAATCGCCTATTCAGCCCCCCTCTAGTCGATATAACGCACTTTCAGTCCCGAACTGTGCGTCTAGGCCGGATGGTAACAGGAGGAAAGGGACACGAAGTTTTACCCAGGTTCGGGCCCTCTTGATGGAGGTAAAACCCTACGTCTTGCTTGATTAATATTGATGATATGGATAGTACAAGAGTAGATCTACCAAGAGATCGAAGAGGCTAAACCCTAGAAGCTAGCCTATGGTATGATTGTTGTTCTATATGTTGTCCTACGGACTAAAACCCTCCAGTTTATATAGACACCGGAGAGGGTTAGGGTTACACAAAGTGGGTTACAATGGTAGGAGATCCACATATCCGTATCGCCAAGCTTGCCTTCCACGCCAAGGGAAGTCCCTTCCGGACACAGGACGAAGTCTTCAATCTTGTATCTTCATAGTCCAGGAGTCCGGCTGAAGGTAGAGTCCGGCCATCCGGACGCCCCCTAATCCAGGACTCCCTCAGTAGCCCCTGAACCAAGCTTCAATGACGACGAGTCCGGCACGCAGATTGTCTTCGGCATTGCAAGGCGGGTTCCTCCTCCGAGTACTTCATAGAAGATTTTGAACACAAAGATAGTGTCCGGCTCTGCAAAATAAGTTTCCACATATTGCCATAGAGAGAATAATATTTACACAAATCTAATCTGCTGACGTATTCCGTAGTGTGACGCACCACGACCAAGCCTTTATTCGAATCATTTTATTGTCCCACCTCAGTGTGTCACGCGAGGCGGTTTCCTTGGCACGTCTTGTTAAAGCAGAGATCGTGTCCCCTTATTCCGGGATTCTCATCAATACGGGCGTGGGCAACCCAACCGCTTCTAGGACTAGACTATAGGCAAGTCCAAACGGCCACGGAGAGGACACTTGATACTCACCCTCTTTATCAAGGGACAAGGCTTTTACTTTTTTCCCTCCCGTGCTCAATCGAATCCTTCCCCCACCTCAAGCTCAAACACCCGAAGTTCAGGTCAGGTGCTCCGAACCTTCAATCATGTCCGGATCTAGCCTTCAAGGCCGATGGGTGCCTTCCTCCGTCGCGGAAGAAGACATCAAAAAGTTGAGGGAGGCCAGATATCTGACCGCCGAGGTTTTGCATCGGCTGCCTGCCCGAGGGCAGGACGTCCCCTCCCCTGAACCCAACAAGAACGTCGTGTTCGTCTCCCACTTCTTCCGAGGTCTAGGCCTTGCTCTGGATCCTTTCGTCAGGGGTTTGATGTTTTATTATGGGCTAGATTTCCATGATCTAGCTCTGGACTCCTTTCTTCATATCATGACATTTATTGTCGTGTGTCAGGCCTTCCTCCGGGTTACCCCTCACTTTGGCCTGTGGCTCAAGACCTTTGAAGTAAAGCCGAAGATGATCGAGGGGCAACATGCAGCGTGTGGAGGTGCCTCAATATGCAAGATGACGGGAGCTCCATGGCCCAAAGGTTCCATTCCAGAGGTGTCTGAATTGTGGCAACAGGAGTAGTTCTACATCACGGCTCCTAGAAGTGCCAAGTGGGCGGCCGCCCCTGTTTTCCGCTCGGGCCCTCCACCACAACTGATGTCATGGATCAGTAAAGGTCTGAGCTGGGGTCCAGCCAAGGACGTGCCTATACTACAAAGCCGCATTCGAGATCTCCTCAATGGAGATTTTAGTTTGATTGCGGTAATACAAGTTATGCTGGTTCGTCAAGTCCAGCCATGCAAACGCCGGCCCCTCCTCTTGTGGGAGTTCAATCCCGAGGGACCGTGTGTCATTCAAAATTTCCTCGGCCTGACGCACGAGGAGATGTACAAGTCATTCTTCGGACCTCAGGTAGAGTGTCCGGAAATCACCGAGGACGTGGGCCTGAGCAGTAACTGCGCCGCCGAACAGGTAAGGAATCTTCCGGCCGAACATACTATCTCTCATTTGTTATTTCTGAGAGTTCGCTTTTTGACCAGGACTAGCTAACAAAGGCGAAGTTGATTCGGTGTTCGGTCCCCCTCCCTAAGGGTTTGGACAATTCGGTATTGGAAAAGATGCTCCAGGTCGCACCTTGCCCAGAGCCCTTGAAGGAAGATACTGGGGAGGATAATACGGCGGGCCCCCAACGCTGCCCATTCTAACCGAGGGAGCGAGCGTCTCCATGAAGCAAGACGACCGGAGGAGGAAAAGGACTGTGCCCGGGGATTCAGAAGCTGAAGCTTCCAAACGGGAGAAGAAGTCTCCCACAGAGGGTCCTACCTTGGGGGGTGCTTTTGGCGCAAAAAGTCCGCGGGGGGATCAATTCTCCAGCGAGTCGTAAGTGACCCGAAATACTTTAATAGTACAGGTATGCCATCTTTTTCTTCTGAGAAAATAACCACCGCATATATCTTTGCAGTTCGGGCCTTAGCCCCTCTCAAATGAGCTCGTCTTCGGGGGATCTTCTTCTAGAGATGATGGAGAGCGAAACGCCCCCTCCGAACTCCTCCGCTCCGGAAGTGGGCGACCCCGAAGTGTCGTCGCGGAGGGCCTCTCCGGGTCCGGTGAGGCCAGAAGATAATCCCATTAACCCCCGAAGCTCCCAGTGTCCGGCTCCCGAAGAGAGCGGAAAAAAGAGTCTGCTACCGCCTGGTGTGCGAACGGATGTTCTGAGGGAGTTGGTGGGGCGAGCAGCCATCTCAGATGAACACCGTGTGCTGATGAATACGGTGATGGAGAGAATCTCGTCCGCCGAAAGTGGATTGCATGAAGCTTTTATGAGTCTACTGACAGGCTTTGAGGTACGTAAAATAATGTATGATAGTCCTGCACATGCTAGGTGTGCCCTGTGTAGATAGTAGCCCCTGAGACTCTGGTTGTCGTCGGAAAAGACGACGAACAGAGGATCATATTCCCAGGTAATAACCATACTGCCTCTATGTGCAGGTGATGGAAGCTCCGTTGGGTAGCCGTACTAGCAAGTTTGCCCATTTAAAACGGCAGTTGGATGCGGCAGATGCTGACATCGAGCTTGTTAACCAAAGGCTTGACGAGGCACAGGGTAAGTGTCATTATCTGGTAAACGCCACATAGTAAGAGTAGCATGATTCCAGTATCTTTAATATGTTGTGACTGCAAATGGATCTGCCACTGTTGAAGCCTTGTGGGCAGAACTTGCCCGAGCCAAGGAACAAGCGAGGTTTAGTAATGCGGCTGCTTTGAAGGCGGCCGAAGAGTTGAAAACTGAGAAGGCCGCGCATGGCGAGAGCCGAGATAAGATGGCCAAGATGGCCATAGAATTAAAAGCCGCCGCCGACCGTTGCCGAGTTCTTGAAAAGGAAAACTTAGCGAAGGCATTGGACCTTGAGAAGGCTGTTGCGACGAGAAAAGACATCTGCTCTGCTATGAGGGCGAAGAAGGAGGAGCTGCGGGAAGCCAGGGATATTGTAGCTGGGAAATCCTTTATGTTACGGAGGAAGTTTGGAGATCCATGGTATACCTCTCTGGATCGGCTGTGGAGTTCGGACGATGTGTATATGGATTTGGCGGTGAGCGCTGCCGATGCGGCCAAGTACTTCCAGGGTCAGACGGACCGTGAAGTGGACCAGCTGTTTTAGACACAATTCCATTCTCCCGAGCGTCTGCTTTCATTGACTGACCAATTAGCCGAATGGGCCGAACTGAATAGGTTGTCCGGACTCGCCATGAGGTCTGTTGTGGATCAGCTATGGCCGGAAAGGCCAAAACCAAACAGCTATTTCAGCTTGGTGCAGCAACTCCTTGACATGGTGCCGCGCATTAATGCGGTAAAGAGGTCGGCGTGCATAGAGGGCTCACGGATGGCACTTGCCCGTGTTAAAGCATACTGGGCGGAGATGGATGCTACCACTATTGCAGCGCGGGATTCGGCCATAGGTCGAATGGCTGCAGAGCACTACTTTGAAGAAGTTCTTGAGGGTGCTTGTTTGATAGAGACCTAGTGCTCAAAAAATATTATGTTTGAGTGACATGTAATCTCATTGTAAGCGAAATGCTTTTATAAATTTTTATAAGGCTATTTTTATTCTTTTGCCTGAAAGTAATATGATGCCTCCTGGGTGGCCGTTTATGTATACATGTGTATAACCTGAAAGATTGCAGCTGTCAGCTTCAACCCCCATGCATATAATGCGGAGGTGCTTGCAAAAAACACGCATTCACACTTAACCCAACATCTTGGTCCTATTAAGGAGGTGATAGCAGAGCGAGCGAGGCAACCGGACTATAATGCTTTAGCACTTTCACTTAGCCATAGGAGTTTGACAGTGGGGCTACTAGATAGCCCCTGGTGGCTCCGCACTCTCCCGATCCCGGGGTGCGTACATGCCTGGCCGGAAAATGGCCCTTCGTTAAGGCGGAGGAATTCTAACATTCCAACAGGTCATCGAGTGGTTGACCAGTGTCACGCTATATCATGACAATCAGTTTTCGGCTTTCTCTACTGAGGTGCTCGTCCAGATGAACCAGGGCACAATCGCAGTAGTTCTCCTGGTGCTACCTTAGCCGGTAAAGTGGAACGTAAGGCACCAAAACACAGGAGCCGGGCAAACCCAACATTTGACCAAAGACAATGATTCGGAGCTGATGCATATAGGGCCAAACTCGCGACGCCGAACACTCCCTAAGGTATTCGGTCTTTGTGGTATAAACCGGGCCTAAATAATGGCCTTTGTAAGAAGCCCCTTGTGTCTAGGTACGTGCATTGTTCTGGCGTGGCCACATGCCAAGACGCCAGCATCCTTCTCAATGGTGGATATGTATCAACAAGAGATAGTAAAAAAGGTTTACGCAGGGTCTTAATCTAAAAAGAATCCTTGGAGCGGGTCCCTGCTACACGTCTGCGCCTGTGTCTCCGTTGTGCCGTATCCTGGACGGGTGTAGCACGATGATCGTCTGTAAAAGAGAGGAAATTAGGTGAAAAAGTTGTCGTGCAAAAAGATAGTTTTTAAAGAAACCATGTATAATTCAAGATGAGAAAAAATTGCCACTTGTCTGCGCGCGTTGAGCCCCTTGTATTGAAAAATAGGGGTGCGACCATTTATTCGGTATAAATTGCGGCGCCGGACTTGATTAGTTGTGTCTGAGGTCTTGACGACCTATTGGATGCTTTCGCTGGTCCGGGCGCCTTTAGTGTGCGGCTGCCAAGGCAGCCGCACTCTCTTCGGCGTAGAGATCGCTTGATATTTCCGTTCACTAAAATGATGCCACATGGACCGGGCATCTTGAGTGTGAGGGAGGCGTAGTGTGGTATTGCATTAAAGAGAGCGAAAGCTTCGCGTCCGAGCAGTGCTTGATAGCCACTTTGGAACGGAGCGATGTGGAAGGTTAAATGCTCGCGACGGAAGTTATCGGGGGAGCCGAATATAACCTGTAGTAGGAGGGAGCTCGTACAATGAGCCCCTGGGCCTGGCGTTACTCCTTTAAAGGTAGTATTGCTATGGCAAATTTTTGTTGGGTCTAACCCCATCCCGTGGATTGTATCCTGATATATTAGGTTTAGATTGCTGCCACCGTCCATCAAGACTCGTGTGAAGTGATATCCGCCGATTACTGGGTCTAATACCAGGGCAGCCCATCCTGCGCGCCGGATACTTGCTGAGTAGTCGCGATGGTCGAAAGTGATCGGTTGAGACGACCAGTGGCCAGACTTCGCGGTGATAGGCACTTCGGTATGTTTTCCTGGGAGTGCCGCGTTGTTTTTTCCCTTGATCACGTGTAACACGTTTACTGTTTTGACTTCTGGTGGAAATTTATTTTGTTTCCCAGTGTCTTGCTTGGGAGTCTCATCCTCGTCTTCACTTGGTGTATCCTCCCCCTTGTGTACAGCGTTGAGCTTGCCGGACTGCTTGAAGACCCAACATTCTCTATGGGTATGATTAGCCGGTTTACCAGGGGTACTATGGATCTGACATACTTGGTCCAGAAATTTGTTGAGGCTGGACAGTTCATCCCTGGTGCCTTTAGAGGGCGGCTTTTGCTGACCTGGCCGAGAGCTTTTGAATCCGACGTTTACTGCCGTGCCCTTCGTGGTGTCTTCTTTATTTCGGCATTTGTTATTGTTGTTGTGCCGTGATTTTCTGTTTCCATCTCTAACTTCAGATGTACTGGGGTCGCTGGTGCTGCATCTGGCTAGCCAGCTGTCCTCACCCGTGCAAAAGCGGGTCATGAGGCTTGTTAATGCGGCCATCGTTCTCGGCTTATTTTGGCCGAGGTGTCTGGCGAGCCATTCGTCATGGACGCTATGCTTAAAAGCTGCCAAGGCTTCGGCGTCCGGACAGTCAACAATCTGGTTCTTTTTAGTAAGAAACCTGTTCCAAAGCTTTCGGGCTGACTCTCCGGGCTGTTGAGTTATATGACTCAAATCGTCCGCATCCGGAGGTCGGACATAAGTCCCTTGAAAATGCCCGAAAGGCGTCTTCGAGCTCGTCCCAACTTCCAATGGAGCTTTCAGGGAGGCCTTTAAGCCAGTGATGAGCTGTCCCTTTGAGCTTGAGGGGTAAGTACTTGATGGCGTGGAGATCATCTCCTCGAGCCATATGGATATGAAGGATGTAGTCCTCAATCCAGACCCTAGGGTCTGTTGTTCCGTCGTATGTCTCTATGTTTACGGGTTTGAATCCCTCTAGAAATTCATGGTCCAGCACCTCATCGGTGAAACATAGGGGGTGTGTGGCACCCCTGTAGCTGGGTGTACCGCGTTGTTCGGATGTTTGTTGTGTTGCATTGTATGCTGGGGCGCACTTGCGTGGTCCATAGATGGATCTTGTTGCGCCGTCCTTTGGGTGCGAGCCCTCGCATGGGTCGCGTGTTGTATTGTGAGTGGCGTTGTATGCCGCTCTGTGTTGGTAGAGGGGTCGTTTATCCGGCCAGGTGGCTGCTTTGATATTTGGTTGTGGGGGGTCTGAGGCCTCCTCATCGAATTCAGGTAGCAGCTTCCGCTTTGGGTAGCTCTTGGAGGGGCGATTGTCGCCGTACCTCGTTGTTGTGTTGAGTATTTTACTCCATCTGATTTGGAGTGTGTCTTGCGTAGCCTTGAGCCTTTGCTTCTGCTTTTTAAGACTCCTCGCGGTGGCAACAAGCCTTTTACGGGCATTCTGCTGCTCCGGGTGCCTCTCCGGCGTTATGTCATCCGGACCATTATCCTTGATAGAATTTGTTTGTTTGGTTTGATTATCCGGATTGCTGTTGTCCGGCAGCGGTTCGCCCTGCTCCAGCGCTGGGTTTGTGTGATCGTTATTTCTGTCGAGGTGGGATTTGGGGCGGCGCTTGCGTCGCCGCTTTGACTGCTTCTCGAGGGAACAAGCCTTCGGTGCGTCCTTCCGCTCCTCGTCGTCATCTTTTGGTGCATCCACCATGTATACGTCATATGACGAAGTGTCTTTCCAGGGCCCAATAGGCGCTGGTTCTTCATCGTCTCCTTCATCGGCGTTCATACCGTCGATGTCTTCGGAGTCGAAGTCGAGCATGTCGGTTAAATCGTCGACAGTGGATACAAAGTGGGTGGTGGGTGGGCTTTGAATTTCTTCATCGTCCGTATCCCCACCTTGCTGACCGTAGTCCGGCCAGGGCTTTCCTGATAAAGAGAGAGACTTTAGTGTCTTCAGAATATTGCCGAAAGGCGAGTGCTGAAAGATGTCCGCGGCAGTAAACTCCATGATCGGCGCCCAATCGGATTCGATCGGCAGGGGCGCGGAGGGTTCGGAGTCCGGAGAGGAGTCCGGCTCCTTGGAGTCACGAGTCTCGCGGAGTGTGGGGCTGGTGTTCGGCTCGATCGCCGTTGGGATCGCAGCCCCCGAGGCGGCGTCCAACCACCCATCCTCGATTGGCGCAGTTGGCTCCGAATTAAGGGTCGAAGCCGATGTGGGTGCAGCCTCTAGGGCACTGTTCGGTGGCAGAGCTAGATCACGCTCGTCGTGGCAGTGCGGCACGCTTGGCAGTGGCTCGAATCCGTCGTAGATCAAGTCCCCGCGGATGTCAGCCGTGTAGTCTAAACTTCCAAATCTGACCTGACGGCCAGGGGCATAGCTTTTGATCTGCTCCAGATGGACAAGTGAATTGGCCCGCAGTGCGAAGCCGCCGAAGACGAAGATCTGTCCGGGGAGGAAGGTCTCACCCTGGACTGCATCGCTATTGATGATCGTAGGAGCCATCAAGCCTAACAGCGACAACACAGAGGAACTCTCAATGAAAGCACCAATGTCGGTGTCAAAACCGGCGGATCTCGGGTAGGGGGTCCCAAACTATGCGTCTAGGTCGGATGGTAACAGGAGGCAAGGGACACGAAGTTTTACCCAGGTTCGGGCCCTCTTGATGGAGGTAAAACCCTACGTCCTGCTTGATTAATATTGATGATATGGATAGTACAAGAGTAGATCTACCACGAGATCGAAGAGGCTAAACCCTAGAAGCTAACCTATGGTATGATTGTTGTTCTACATGTTGTCCTATGGACTAAATCCCTCTGGTTTATATAGACACTAGAGAGGGTTAGGGTTACACAAAGTCGGTTACAATGGTAGGAGATCCACATATCCGTATTGCCAAGCTTGCCTTCCACGCCAAGGAAAGTCCCTTCCGGACACGGGACGAAGTCTTCAATCTTGTATCTTCATAGTCCAGGAGTCCGGCTGATGGTATAGTCCGGCCATCTAGACACCCCCTAATCGAGGACTCCCTTAGGCTGATTTGGATCCATATGTTTCAAGCTATGGTTAGGTTTACCTTAATACTTCTTTTGTAGTTGCGGATGCTTGCGAGAGGGGTTAATCATAAGTGGGAGGCTTGTCCAAGGAATGCCAGCACCCAAGCACCGGTCCACCCACATATAAAATTATCAAAGTAACGAACGTGAATCATATGAGCATGATGAAAACTAACTTGACGACAATTACCATGTGTCCTCGGGAGCGCTTTGCATTATATAAGAGTTCGTCCAGGCTTGTCCTTTGCTACAAAAAGGATTGGGCCACCTTGCTGCACCTGAGTTACTTTATTTACTTGTTACCCGTTATGATTTATCTTGTCACAAAACTATCGGTTACCGATAATTTCAGTGCTTGCAGAGAATACCTTCCTGAAAACCACTTGTCATTTCATTCTGCTCCTCATTGGGTTCGACACTCTTACTTATCAAAAGGACTACGACATATCCCCTATACTTGTGGGTCATTAGTGAGTTGAAGCAATTTATGAACTTCTATTCTATGGTCAAAACGCACCAAACATTGTAGTCTTCAAATGTTACTAGTTCGAGCCGAAGGAGACTAGAAGGACTCATGAACATATAGGGCTAGTCGAAATCAAACAAATCACCCATTTAGATAGCCTATACTAAAATGGCAGCATCACCTAGGTTAGCACAAAAATGACCTATAATTGCCTTATTTTCCTCCAAATTTACATAATAAGCTTAGTTGGCCAAAAATGGAATAATTACCTATGTTATCTCTAAAATGACACAAATAAGGAATAACAAGAAGAAAAACAAGAAAGAGAAGAAAAGAAAGAATAGATGAAGAAAGAGAAGAAAAAGAAAGAATAAAAGAAGAACATTGAGAATGAGGAGCAAATGATAAAAAGATAGAAGAGAAGAAAAAAGAAGAGAAAAATAAGAAGAAGAAGAAGAAGAAGAAGAAGAAGAAGAAGAAGAAGAAGAAGAAGAAGAAGAAGAAGAAGAAGAAGAAGAAGAAGACAAAGAAGGTTTGATTCAGTTCATGGAAGCAGCATTGATGGACTGCTAGTGTTTAGTTCTTGTTTTCATTTGTATTGATGAACAATGTGAAACTATGTATGTATATATATGGATGAACTCCGTGAAACTATGTATGTATTGGAACCTTTAATACCCTATGTGTTATGTTGCATTGATGGACTGCTAGATATTTGATACATGGGCTAGTTTGATGTTGAAACTATATATATCATTTATATCTTTTGAAAATGTAGGGATATAACAGAAAACAGAAAAAACAGCAACAATACAGGTTCTTTGCCGTCCGCCGCCGACAGCAAAGGGCTCTTTGCCGACCGCCACTGACGACAAAGAGGCCACATGGCAGCAACCTATGCGCAACCCATTTGGTCATTTAGCCATCGGTGGCTAACAGCAAAGAGTTGGGTCTGCTGACGCATCCGCTGACGTCAGGGCTGGGCAGCTTTCCCATCTGCTAGTAGACGACAAAGGCTGTCGTTAGCCACCTAACGTGACTGACGCATGTTTTTGCCATCCATGTTCTTTGCCGTCAGCCGGTGACGGCAAAGAGCCCTTTGCCATCGGTGGCAGACGGCAAACTGCCTGTGTATCTTCTTTTATCATGGCAGGCGATAGATCTTTCACACAAAGAACACGGAAAAAATAGCTCAGCTCTACCAGTACTAGCCATTCATCCTCAGGGATGAAGCCACGCAACATCACCGGCATTACCCACTCAATCCATATGTGCCAATCATGACTCTTCAGACCAAATATTTTCAATTTGTCAAGACTTGCTCCCCTCTTTAGATTCAATGAATAACCATCGGGGAACATCAACTGCATTTTCACCCACGAGATAATTTCTCTCATAGCTGGCCTTCCAAGATTGAACCATGCCTTTGGCTTCATCCAGTTCTGCTTTCCTTTCGGTTCTTGCATGTTTTGTAACGGTCTATCACATAGCGCCTCCTGATCGACTCTAGCCTTAGTATTATACTTTGACTTCCCGTCTATTCCGAACAATGTACCAAAAAGTGCCTCAGCGATATTCTTTTCAGTGTGCATCACGTCGATGTTGTGTGGGCAAAGAAGGTCTTTGAAGTAAGGCAGATCCCACAAGCATGTCTTGTGAGTCCAGGCGTGTTTTGAATTACACCCCTTGAAATACCCTGGACGCTTTGGATCTGGCTCAAGAGCGTTTAACTGATCCAGGGTCTCTTGGCCTGTCAACGGAGGTGGTGCAGAGATTTTGACAACTCTAACTTTCATGAAGTTCTTCTTGTCTTTCCTGAACTTATGGCGAGGATCCAGGAACTGTCTATGCAAGTCGAAGCAAGGAAACTTGTGACTTGCCTGCAGCCAACGAAACTCAAGAGCTGCCTTGCATGTGGGGCATGGGAACATTCCATGCACACACCATCCGACGAATAGCACATACACCGACAAGTCATGCGTCGAGTACATGTACCAGACACGCATTATGAAGTTCTGTTTGTTAAAGGCGTCGTATGTATTGAACCCATTATCCCAAGCTTCTTGCAATTCGTCCTTAAGAAGCTGCATGTACACATTCATATTCTTCCCCGGATAGTTCGGCCCTGGAATTATCAACGTCAGAAAAATGTTCATTCTTTGCATAATCTGTCCAGCGGGAGATTGAGTGGAAAGACAAATACGGGCCAACAACTGTATTAGGTTGCCGTCAGAACAAACACACTGAACCCATCTGTGCTGATGCCTACTCGAGGATGCCTTGGATCTGCCACTTTTTCCGCATATAATGCATTAAAGTGCTTCCATGCTTCACCATTCGATGTGTGTGTGTACCATCATTAGATTTCCATCTGCATCTAGTTCGGTTATGTTGCCCTCTTTGTGCCATGTCATCTGTCTGGCCGTCTCTTTGACCATGAAAAGACGTTGATGTCTTGTTACGATTGGTATATACCGAAGAACATTAGCCAGGATTTTGGTCTGCGTCTTCTCACCCATACTGTTGTCTACCACAATATACGTGGAAGACTTGTAAATGGGACAATAGTTCAAGTACGCATACTCAAGCCTAAATAAGGCACATCCTTTCTCACAGACATGTATCTTCTCATAGGGCATCTTAAGTGCACGGAGGATTTTGTTTGACTGGTACAGATTTGCAGGCAGTACATGCCCTTTGGGTAGAAAGCGTCCAAATATTATCATCATCGCGTCGTAGCATTTTTTGCCCAAGTTGAATTGAGCTTTCAGATCCATTATTTGTGAGATGGCATCTAGCTGACAAAGCTCAGTGTGCTCGTGACGAGGATCTTTTGAAGACTCCAACATGTCAATGAAGGCCTTTGCAGATTCCTCCATCTCTTTGTCCGAATCCCGAGCATCATCAAAGTTTTGCACCATGTCTTCCATCCCGATACCCTGCTCGTCGGTGCGACGACGAACCACCTCAGCTCTGGCACATTTGGCCGACTCACCATGAAATGTCCACACCGTATAATCGGTCGTAAAACCACTCTTCTGCAGGTGTTTGCCCATTTCATCACGTGTAGTCTTTTCCCAGTTCTTGCGCCAGACACAGGGGCACCATTTTTTCCTCTGGCCATTTGCATATGCAGCTTTCACAAACCCCTTGGTTTTTGTTAACGATTCATTGGTAATCTCTTTCTGACTAGTGCGACCGGTGTACATCCACGCACGATCACTGATCTTGCTTAGCTACTGGACAGACAATAAAATATATATAATTTCAGCATGTATATTCATCAGTTCATCTGGTTTGTCAATTTTATTACGTCCATGCAACCTACACTCTAATAGGTAAAGATAGGTCTAATCCCACCCGAATATGTGTAGATTGAGTATGTTCTCCATGCTCTATCCCATTCTGAGACAAAATTTCGACAGCACCTCCCTGATGTTCTCCTGATACACATCTCGGCAAAAATCCGAGAGAATGTGCATCTGGAGAACAATAGGGGGAGCTGACAAAATTTTGTCTCGGAATGGGGTAGAGCATGGAGAACGTACTCAATCTACACATACTCCAGCTGTCCGTGGAAATCGCTGGACAATCCTAATGAGTTACAATGATAAATATGCAACTGAATGTCGATGCAACCCTTTCGGATAGGAGACGCATACTGGTTACGCGACTATAGTTACCTGAGTAGTGTCATCGGCATGAAGGCCGGAACAGAGCAAATAATTAAGGGGGGAGGAGATGTCATTTGGGCTCACCCACGAACGCAGGGGCGGAGCTCATCAAACACCAGACCCTCGCAGCGATGAAACAACTTCACATTAAATCAAAAGATGAGTAACACAACATTATTGTTTTTGCCATCAACCTAACTAAAATTAAACTAAACTAAGCCTAAACTAATGTAAATCTAAAAAACAAAAAAAGTAGAAAAAAAGGAGAGATCTAGGGCAGCGGTGTAGCTCACTAGAGAGAGGGCATC
>NC_041384.1:106670977-106769842 GCF_002162155.2 Triticum dicoccoides | reverse complement strand
GGCAGGGGCGTCGGGACGGCGGGGGGTCCGGGGCCGGGAGGGTGGTGTGGCGGCGGTGGTGCTGGGCAACGGGACGGCGGGGGCGGGGGGCTACGGGGCTGGGAGGGTGGTGGGGCGGCGGCGGTGCACGCGCGGGGGGCGCGCGAGTGGAGAGAGAGGAGATGAGAAAGGGGTGGGGCCGAGAGAGAGGGAAGGGTGGCCGTTAGAGACCGTTAGTGGGCACGTTCTTTGCCGTCAGCTAGCAGGCGGCAACGAATCTTTGTCTTCTGCTAGCTGACAGCAAAGAGGGCGGCTGGTGGGCCGTTAGAGTTTGGACCTCCACTGGACCCCTGCCCACCTCTTTGTTGTCTGCCAGCGGGTGGCAAAGAATTTTTGCCATCCGCCAGCCGACAACAAAGAACTGGCCGATGGCAAATAGGGCTTTGCCATCAGCCATTTCCTTCTCGTCCATTTTTCAGAAATGGACGGCAAAGGCCTTCTTTGTCGTCCGCTAGCCGATGGCAAAGAACTAACTGATGGCAAATTCTCTATTTCCAGTAGTGAAGTGACTCCAAAAGTTCATCTATATGGAGTTTCTTCATGCGCTTTACACCAATATGACCTAAACGGCAGTGCCAAAACTATGTTGCACTATCATTATCAACTTTGCATCCTTTTGGCGTCAATATTTTGAATATGTGTATCATTACAATCGAGATTCAATAAACCATTCACATTGGGTGTATGACCATAGAAGGTTTTATTCATGTAAAGAGAACAACAATTATTCTCTAACTTAAATGAATAAACGTGTTGCAATAAAAATGATCTAATCATATTCATGCTCAAAGCAAACATCAAAGAACATTTATTTAGGTTCAACGCTAATCCCGAAGGTAGAGTGAGTGTGCGAATTTCATCATATCAACCTTGGAATCAATTCCAACACTCATCGTCACCTCGCCCTTAACTAGTCTCTGTTTATTCTGCAACTCCTATTTCGAGTTACTAATATTAGCAACTGAAACGGTATCAAATACCCAGGGGCTACTACGAACACTAGTGAAGTACACATCAATAACATGTATATCATATATACCTATGTTCACTTTGCCATCCTTCTTATCTGCCAAGTATTTGTGGCAGTTCCGCTTCTAGTGACCATTTCCTTTGTAGTAGAAGCACTCAGTTTCAGGCATGGGTCTAGCTTTGGAATTCTTCATGGGAGTGGCAACTTGATACTCAAGACTGTCCATAACTGGGGACACGGCTAACCATGATTAGTTTATACACTCTGCAGAGGTTTGCGCACTTTTCCCCACAAGACTCGATCTCCTCCGTTGGGATTCTCGCACTACATGGTGTTTGAGAAATGGATGACCAATACATAGTCTTTCAGAAGCGCTAGCACCTTGCGATCGGGTAGACCGTTACACCTACTCTCCCCTACATCTGCTAGTCTACCACTGTAAGAGTTCGCACAACTTAATCAACTATGCTCGAGCCCATAGTAGCTTGTGGCTGCACACGGAAATTTCTAGTACGAATAATCTCATGATCCCTTTGAGCCTGGGTGGCGGTCCATAAAGAAAAACAGGCAATCGCTGGAATACCCAGGTGCCTCAATCCACCCAGATGTGTATTAAAGTTGCCACCTTAAATAAACCATTAATTAACAATCTCACATCTGTCATGGATACACTCACCCAATCCATGTCTACTAGTATAGCATGGCAATATAAGCAAACGTAGAAATAACACCCAAGGGTTTGATAATAAAACAGGTAATATGTACTACCTCATCTACTTCCCAAAACCCACAATTTATTTAGATCCTAATCATGCAATGTTTGGGGATTGATCTAATGCAACAAAATTGGGTAGTAAGAGGTATGATCAAAGTGTTACTTGCCTTGCTGATGATCCGTGAAACCTAGAGATTCGAAGTAGCAAGCGGCGCACTCCGGGTACTCTATCACAAACAAACAAACAAGCATACAATAAGCACTCATCTAATGCACAGGTAAAACTTAAATAAGAGATCTAACCAGAAATTTCAACTTAAGAACTCCGACATGCAAGAAGAGACAAATCAAACGAAGCAACGAAAGTCAAACGGCGGAAGAAACAAGCTTCATTTACTAATTTGGATTTAAATAAATTTTATAGAAGCAAAAACTTGTTTGAGTTGGTTAAAACGGAAAGAGGGTTTCGAGATGAAACTCTAGGCGCTTGAATCGCCTGATTCCGATAAACGAGCGAAAAGTTATATTAAAACAAAAATCGGATGAGAAATCGCGATTGAAAATAATCGCGGAAACTCCGAGAAAAAAAGAAAAACAAACGAACAGGCTAACGAACGAACGTTCGCTGTCTGCGGCTAACGATGAAAATCGTTCGTTAAAACGAACATACGGATGAACGTCCGCTAAATAACTAAACCAAAAAAACCGATCTAAAAAAATAAACTGGGTTCCTAAAAAAATAAACCGACGGTTTTCTCTCGAAAACTGCGGCAGCTACGGGGTCTACCTCCGGTGGGTCAACGGCGGCGGCGGCGGTCGGCTCCGGCGGGGCGGGTGCCTCCGGCGGCGGCGGGTGGCTTCGGCGGTGGCGGGTGGCTCCGGCGGCGGCGGCGGGGAGGGCAGCGTACGGCGGCGGCGGTGCGGATCGCGTGCGGCGGCGGCGGCGCGGATCGCGGGCGGCGGCGGCGGCTGGCTAGGGCGGCGGCGGGGCTAGGGTTTGGGGTGGGCTGGGGTGGGCTCGGGCGCTATATAAAGGGGGTAGGCCAGGGGAGTCCTGGCCGAATACGGCCCGAGGTCGGTTCACGTTTTTTTTAGAAAAAAACATTACGCGCGAAAAACAAATAAAAGAAATACTAAACGGACCCTAAAAATCCTGAAATAAATTTTCCCCGACTTCTAAAATAAAGCCGTACAAGATGAACATTTATTTGGGGCCTAAATGCAATTTTGAAAAACACACATTTTTCCTAAATTCAAATAAAACAGCGGAAAAACTCCAAAATAAAATCTTATTTGATTTTTTTATTAAATCCTCAATATTTCTTTATTTTGGGAAAGTCGTTTTATTCCCTCTCACTTATTTTTATAATTGAAATAATTAAAAATAAAATAAATAAAATAAAATGATCCTATTTTCAAAATTTGAGAAAACTCAAATATGAAAATAACGAAATCCCCAACTCTCTCCGTGGGTCCTTGAGTTGCGTAGAATTTCTGGATCAGGCCAAAAGCAATAAAATATGATATGCAATGGTGATCTAGTGTATAACATTCCAAATTGAAAATTTGGGATGTTACGAACCTACCCGGGCCCCTTAAGATGAATCTCGCCCTCGAGATTCGGGTTGGCTAGAAAATAGGTGAGGGTGGTCCTTCAGAAAATCTTCCTCTCGCTCCCAGGTGGCTTCATCCTCGGTGTGGTGGCTCCACTGAACTTTACAAAACTTGATAAATTTGTTGCGGGTTACTCGGCTGGCATAATCGAGAATCTTAACTGGTTTCTCCTCATTGGTCAAATCACCTTCCAACCGAATTGCTTCCAACGGCACTATATCTCTTAGCGGTATATCAACCATCTCTGCGTGGCACTTCTTCAACTAGGAAACGTGGAACACGTCGTGAACTCCTGACAATCCTTCGGGCAACTCTAATTTGTAAGCAACTTCTCCCATACGCTCCAAAACTTTGTATGGTCCCACAAAACATGGCGCTAACTTTCCCTTAACTCCAAAGCGCTTAACTCCTCGAAGCGGGGATACACGAAGATAAACTTTGTCTCTGACTTCGTAAATCGTCTCCTTGTGTTTAGAAACTGCATAGCTCTTTTGCCTGGACTGGGCTACCTTGAGCCTATCACGAATCAACTTCACCTTCTGTTCAGACTCCTTAATAAAATCTGGTCCAAACAAATGGCGGTCTCCAACTTCATCCCACGACAATGGTGTTCTGCACCTTCTTCCGTACAAAGCTTCAAAAGGGGCCATCATCAAACTGGATTGATAACTGTTGTTGTAAGAGAACTCTGCATACGGCAAATTGTCGTCCCAACTAGATCCATAATATAGCGCACAAGCTCTCAGCATATCCTCCAAAATCTGATTGACTTTCTCGGTCTGTCCATCTGTCTGCGGATGAAAAGCTATACTGAACTCTAGCCTGGTACCCAAAGTTTCATGCAACTGATTCCAGAACTTTGAGGTAAACTGGGTTCCTCTATCTGATACAATGCTCCTCGGAACTCCATGCAGACATACGATCCTGGTCATGTATATCTTAGCCAACTTGGCACTGCTGTAACTAGTCTTCACCGGAATGACATGAGCTACCTTTGTCAAACGATCGACTACAACCCATATTGAGTCATAGCCTGAACGGGTCTTGGGTAATCCCATGATAAAGTCCATGCCTAGCTTATCCCACTTCCATTCGGGTATGGGCAATGGCTGTAGCAATCCTGCTGGCTTCTGATGCTCTGCCTTTACTCTCTAACATACATCACAAACTGCTACATACTTCGCAATATCCTTCTTCATTCTGGTCCACCAGAAAGTATCCTTCAAATCCAAATACATCTTGGTATTTCCTGGGTGAATCGAGTATGGTGAATCATGGGCCTCTTGCAGAATCAACTTCCTGATCTCCGGATCATTAGGCACATAAACACGATCCTCGAACCATAAGGTATAGTGCTCATCCTCACAAAATCCTTTAGCTTTTCCCTTGCTCATTTTCTCTTTAATAGAAGCAATCTCCTTGTCAGTCTTTTGAGCTTCTCTGATTTTATCCATCAATGTAGACTGAACCTCCAATGCTGTTACATAGTGTCTCGGAACTATCTCCAAACATAGCTCACGAAGATCCTCGGCTAACTCCTTTGGTAACTCTTCGGTCATTAGTGTGTTGACATGGCTCTTGCGGCTCAACGCATCAACTACTACGTTAGCCTTTCCGGGGTGATAATGCAATCTCATGTCATGATACTTGATGAGCTCCAACCATCTTCTTTGCCTGAGATTCAACTCCTTCTGCGTGAAGACGCACTTCAAGCTCTTGTGATCCGTGTACACCTCACAATGGTTTCCAATGAGGAAATGTGTCCACGTCTTTAAGGCGTGCACTACGGCTGCTAACTCCAAGTCGTGTGTAGCATAATTCAACTCATGGGGCTTAAGCTATCGTGAGGCATACGAAACAACTCTTCCCTCCTGCATAAGCACTGCTCCAAGTCCTCGACGTGAAGCATTGCAATACACCTCATAATCCTTGCGCTGATTTGTTAGAATCAACACTGGCGAGGTAACCAAACATTTCTTCAACTCCTGGAAACTGGCCTCACATTCCTCAGTCCATTTGAACTTGGTATCCTTCTTCAAAAACTCCATCATAGGTTTTTCAATCTTCGAGAAATTTTCAATGAATCTCCGGTAGTATCCTGCAAGTCCAAGAAAACTCCGGATCTCTCCAGCTGTTGTTGGGGCTTCCCAATTTGTCACAGTGACAACCTTGGTGGGATCTACTGCTATTCCTTCTCCGGATATAACATGTCTGAGGGATCCAACTTCCTTCAACCAAAACTCACATTTGCTGAACTTGGCGTATAACTGATGTTCTCTGAGCTTACCAAGTACCAAACGCAAATGTTCTTTATGTTCTTCTTCATTCTTCGAGTAAACTAGAATATCATCAATGAACACTACGATGAACTTATCCAAAAACTCCATAAACACCTTGTTCATCATGTTCATAAACTAGGCAGGTGCGTTAGTCAGACCAAATGACATAACGGTATACTCATACAGCACATACCTTGTGGTAAAAGTTGTCTTAGGTATGTCCTGCTCTCGAATGTTCAATTGGTGGTATCCCGATCGCAAATCAATCTTGGAAAATACCTTAGCTCCTTGCAATTGGTTGAACAAATCATTGATCATCAGTAGTGGGTACTTATTCTTGATCGTCACCTCATTCAATCCTCGATAATCAACAACCATCCTTAACGATCCATCCTTCTTTTCCACTAGAAGTACTGGTGATCCCCAAGGTGACAAACTTGGGCGAATATATCCCTTATCCAGTAACTCCTTTATCTGCTTCTTAATCTCCTCCAAATCCTTTGCATGCATTCTATACGGTCTCTTAGATATTGGTCATGTGCCTGGCAAAAGCTCAATCAAAAACTCAATGTCTCTATACGGTGGCATGCCTGGCAACTCTTCTGGAAATACATCCGGAAAATCCTTTACCACCGGTACTTACTCCTGTACAACTCATGTTAAGGAATTTACTTGTGTCCTCTTCGGCTCATGCCGGGATACATACTTGATCCTTCTCCCTTCTGGGGTGGTAAGCAAAATCGACTTACTAGCGCAATCGATGTTTCCTCCATACATCGACAGCCAATCCATACCTAGGATCACATCCAAACCTTGCGATTCCAGAATGATTAAATCCGAGGGAAACACATGCCTACCTATACTCAATGGCACTTGAAAACATCCTTTACTGGCCATATACTCCGCTCCTGGTGAGCTTACTAACATGGGTGTTCTAAGAACCTTGGTGGGCAGTTTATACTTATCCATGAATCCCCTTGATATGTATGAATGCGATGCACTAGTATCAAAAAGAACGATCGCAGTAAAAGACTTAACAAAAAACTTACCGATTACTGCATCTGGCTGGGCTTCAACTTCCTCCGCGTTAATGTGGTTCACCTGTCCCCTATTGAAAGGGTTCGGCTTCTTCCCAGAGCTTCCATTGCCATTTCCATTCTGGGCTTTAGGACATTCATTGGCATAATGTCCGGTCTTCTGACACTTAAAGCAAGTGACTTAGCTCAGGTCTCTCTTGGCTGGGGTTGACGGGTTGGTACGGTTATGGCCGTTGCTTCCCCCATTCCCATTACCATTCTTGGGGCCATTATGATTATGCGAACTTCCTCCTCCATGGGTATGCTGAAAATGTCCTCCCAATTTCGGGATAAAACGTGGCTTCTGCTGAGCTCCTGAATTGTACTTCCCTTGTCCATACTTCCTATTGTGGTTCTCAATCTGCTGCTGCTTCCCTTCAATCATAAGAGCACGATCTACCAATTCCTGGTAGTTGTTGAAGGTTGCTACCATCAACTGCATGCTCAACTCATCATTCAGTCCTTCCAGAAACTTCTCCTGCTTAGCTACATCCGTAGCAACGTCATCCGGGGCATAATATGCTAACTTACTAAAGTCATCCACGTATTGGCCAACTGTCCCTCCTCCTTGGCGCAATTTGCGAAACTCACGCTTCTTCATGGCCATCGCTCCTGCTGAAACATGGGAAGCACGGAAAGCCTGCTGAAATTGGTCCCATGTCACCGTGGCTATAGGGTAGGTGACAGTTTAATTCTCCCACCATGATGCCGCTGGTCCATCCAACTGATGTGCGGCAAACTGCACCTTCTCAGCATCAGTACATCCTGTAGTGGTTAACTCCCTTCCAATCTTGCAGAGCCAATCATCTGCTACTATAGGCTCGGTGCTACTAGAGAACACCGGCGGATTCAGTATAAGGAAATGGCTTAAGTGATCAACAGGTGGAGGTGGTGGTGGGTTATTGTTGTTGTTGTTCCCCTGATTCTGATTCTGGACTAGCAACTGCATCAATGCGTTCTGCTGCTGGATCAACTGGGTGAGCTCCGGTGGGAAAGCAAATCCATTGTCACATCTCAGAGGCATCTGATGGGTTTAGAGGGGAGAGATTAGAATAGAATGAGGTCTAATGAGAAAGCACTACCCATATGCACATGAGGCAAATGCAAACAAAATCACTTCATTCAATCCAAACAAGGGCATACAATCGGTCTAGAACTATCGCGAAAGTGCTCGGACTACTCTATTTACATGGTGGAATACTACTACTGATGTGGTGGTCTACTAGAAATATTCCTCGGTTGCAGACTCCATGATATCTGCTCCAACTTCGTCTTTAAAGTCATCATAGCTCAGGTCAGAGTCGGTGTCGTCGATGATGATGTAGTCTTCTGGGTGAATCTCCTTGGATTCTTCATCTTCTTCTACTGGTGTAGGGTCTCCCATGAATATTCCTTTCTTCTTAATCAGGTCGTCATTCTTCTCCACTAGTACGACGATTTCCTCCTCATAATCTTCACGTGTAGCCTTGAGTTCTTCCTCCAGCTCCGTGATTCTTATCATCGCCTTCTTCAGATCTATCATGCCTGCGCACATCTGATTCTCCTGACGTCGAATGTGTTGGTTTAACTCCTGAATAAAAGCTGTGATTGATCTATCCTTCTTAGTGCTGATCATCTCCCAATGCTCATATCGGCGCCCACAAATCTGGTAGATAGTATCCTTGAGATCATTTCGGTAAACTTCTCCAATATGTCCCATGGTGATGTGGGCTGCCATGCTCTTTCCTAGACTCCAGGTTGGTGCATCAAAGGAAAACTCTATGGGTTCAGTGACCGGCGCAAATGTCCTTCCTGGAACTTGAACTTGAATCATCCAGCGCTCCTCCTCGGGTAAAGTGGCGTTGTAGGTCCCGGTGAAGCTTGGTACTCCGATGTTCCGGTACTTAGTGACTTCCTTCAGGTGGCGTCCAAAGAGTGTATCTTCATCCGGTTGCGTGAACTTGTTCCTTGCATCCGCCATCCTAAAAGAGTAGAAAATATGAGAAGTCAGAAATGAGAAGAGAGTAGTGATCTAGGTCTTTTAGCTTAGTGGTCGTGTCCTACAGTCAGCGTGTGCTCTGATACCATCTTGTAGCAACCAGACCTCGAACAGTCTGATCTCTGTGCATCAGTGTCATCCCTGGATCAGTAATGCTGACACGCACAGTACTTGAAGGATTTATAACAGAGTAGCAATCACACACTTATTACATCGAGTGTCTCAAAAGAGAACTTATTACAAATAATATGGCTTAAGGCCATCTAATAACGATAACAGCGGAAGGCTTTGAAGATAAGTGAGTCCATCAACTCCAACGGCATCATTGAGTATAGGACCACGACCTAATGGCACCTTACTCGTCGTCTGAAAAGTCTGCAACATGAACGTTGCAGCCCGAAAACGGGTCAACACATGGAATATGCTGGCAATGTAACACATAGAGAGTAATGAACAGAAATAGGCTATACTACATGCATATATGGATGGTGGAAAGCTCTATGGTTACAGTTTTGCGTATAGCCAGTTTTTCCCTACTGCATAGGAATAAATTTTATTTAACTATCATGGTGGTTGTTAAACATTGAGAGTGTAGACACCCTCTCAATCCCAATTAAGCATCATCATTAAAACACAACAAAATTAATTAAAGTAACATGATGAGATTCACATGATAATCCAAGTACTAGATACTCAGGACTGTCCATAACCGGGGACATGGCTAACCATGATTAGTTTATACAGTCTGCAGAGGTTTGCGCACTTTTCCCCACAAGACTCAATCTCCTCCATTGGGATTCTCGCACTACATGGTGTTTGAGAAACGGATGACCGAGACATAGTCTTTCAGAAGCGCTAGCACCTTACGATCGGGTAGACCGTTACACCTACTTTCCCCTACATCTTCTAGTCTACCACTGTAAGAGTTCACACAACTTAATCAACTATGCTAGAGCCCATAGTAGCTTGTGGCTGCACATAGAAGTTTCTAGTATGAATAATCTCATGATCCCTTTGAGCCTGGGTGGCGGTCCATAAAGAAAAATAGGCAATCGCTGGAATACCCAGGTGCCTCAATCCACCCAGATGTGTATTAAAGTTGCCACCTTAAATAAACCATTAATTAACAATCTCACATCTGTCATGGATACACTCACCCAATCCATGTCTACTAGCATAGCATGGCAATATAAGCAAACGTAGAAATAACACCCAAGGGTTTGATAATAAAACAGGTAATAGGTACTACCTCATCTACTTCCCGAAACCCACAATTTATTTAGATCCTAATCATGCAATGTTTGGGGATTGATCTAATGCAACAAAACTGGGTAGTAAGAGGTATGATCAAAGTGTTACTTGCCTTGCTGATGATCCGTGAACCCTAGAGATTCGAAGTAGCAAGCGGCGCACTCCGGGTACTCTATCGCAAACAAATAAGCATACAATAAGCACTCATCTAATGCAGAGGTGAAACTCAAATAAGAGATCTAACCAGAAAGTTCAACTTAAGAACTCCAGTTTACAAAAAGAAACAAATCAAATGAAGCAACAAAAGTCAAACGGCGGAAGAAACAAGCTTCGTTTACTAGTCTAGATCTAAGTAAAATTTTACAGAAGCAAAAGCTTGTTTGAGTTGGTTAAAACGGAAAGAGGGTTTCAAGACAAAACTCTAGGCTCTTGAATCGCCTGATTCCGATAAACGAGCGAAAAATTATACAAAAACGAAAATCGGATCAGAAATCACGATTGAAAATAATCGCGGAAAATCCAAGAAAAAAGAAAACGGACGAACAGGCTAACGAACGAACGTTCGCTGTCTGCGGCTAACGACGAAAACCGTACGTTAAAACGAACGTACAGACGAACGTCCGCTAAATAACTAAACCGAAAAAAGCCGATCTAACAAAATAAACCGGGTTCCTAAAAAAATAGACCGGCGGTTTTCTCTTGAAAACCGCGGCGGCTACAGGGTCTACCTCCGGCAGGTCAATGGCGGCGGCGGCGGGTCAACGGGCGGCGGCGGCGGTCGGCTCCGGCGGGGCGGGTGGCTCCGGCGGCGGCGGAACGGGTGGCGGCGGGGAGGGCAGCGGGCGGCGGCGGCAGGGCTAGGGTTTGGGGTGGGCTCGGGCGCTATATAAAGGGGGCAGGCCAGGGGAGTCCTCGCCGAATACGGCCCGAGGTCGGTTCACGTTTTTTCTAAAACATTACGCGCAGAAGAACAAATAAAAGAAATACTAAACGGACTCCAACAATCCCGAAATAAATTTTCCCCGACTTCTAAAATCAAGCCGGACAATGTGAACATTTATTTGGGGCCTAAGTGCAATTTTGAAAAACGCACATTTTTCCTAAATTCAAATAAAACAGCGGAAAAACTCCAAAATAAAATCTTGTTTGATTTTTTATTAAATCCTCAATATTTCTTTATTTTGGGAAATTCATTTTATTCCCTCTAACTTATTTTTATAATTGAAATAATTGAAGATAAAATAAATAAAATCAAATGATCCTATTTTCAAAACTTGGGAAAACTCAAATATGAAAATAACGAAATCCCCAACTCTCTTCGTGGGTCCTTGAGTTGCGTAGAATTTCTGGATCAGGCCAAAAGCAATAAAATATGATATGCAATGGTGATCTAGTGTATAACTTTCTAAATTGAAAATTTGGGATGTTACCAGTGGTAAGCAGTATGACTATCACCGCCCAGAACTCTTTGTGTTCTACTCGTGCATATCATCTACGCATAGACCTGGCTCATGATGCACTATTGGGAAACGTTTCATGGAAAACAAAAAAAATTCTATGCACACTTAAGATCTATCCATGGAGATGCATAGCAACGAGAGGGGACACTACAAAAAAAGACACATCCGTGGTGATACGTGTTTGTCACAGTAGGTCACGTTTTCTGTCATGCATGTACATCCATGACAATTTTATGACAGAATCAAGATAGTCATACCTGTGCTGTCGTAGAAGTGTTCCATGACATTACCAAAATTATCATCACGGAAGTGTCCACTTCCATGATGATAAAGTGCGCGTCATGGAAGTTCTTTCTTCAAGAGTGACCGACACGTGGCATCCACCATAACGGGTCGCCGTTAAGCTATCGGGTCCGGTTTTGGATCCGATAACCCGCTAACAGCTCGGACCAATGAGGATTTTCCACATGTAAAATTCTCATTGGCCGGAGGAAACATGTGTTGGCTCACCATTGGGACAGATGTCATCCATTCATTGGATAGGAGGCGCCTATGGTATGTCAACACATGGCATGGCCCAATAGAGGCCCATTCCGGTGAAAAGGCCGACCCGTTTGACTTGGTCAAACCGTAACGGGACGGCCCATGGAAAGCCTGTTAACGGCATGTTCGTATATAGCCCATTTACGGCTCGCTAACTCACAGCCCGTTATAGCCTACCGGAATTAAGCCCAGTAGCTTCATCTAGGCCGTCCAATATGATTCCAGCCCATTGTAACTTCCGGCCCATATATGGCCCACGATGTCTTTCGGCCCATACGAGGCCATTTGTAACTTTTGTGCCTTTTAGGGCCCGTGGTGAATCTGGCCCGTAATGAACAGTGTACCGCTTTATACCCATTAACGGCCCATTATTCCATTGGGTCGTTTCCAACCTGTGTTATCTTTCGGCCTTCTAAGGGCCCATTTATTCTTGGGCTTATTTCCAGCCTTCGGTTACTTACGGCCCGTTACTGGCCTTTTCTGCTTGTGGGCCAAATTTAGCCCGTGGTTACAATCGGCCCGTTTGCGGCCCGTTAATCCATTGGGCCGTTTTCGTAGCTCCATCAAATATGGCAGATTAACGACAACCCGTTATGGTCGGCCCATGAACGAACGATTCCAAATCTAGCCCGTTTACGGCCCATAATGCGGTCTGTTACTGGCCCATGTTTGGCCGATCGATCAAATGGTTCTTAGAAGGCCCATTGATGCTATGGCCCATAGAAGGCCCATTGTTTCTATGGCCCTTAGAAGGCCCATTGTTTCTATGGCCCTTAGAAGGCCCATTGTTTCTACGGCCCTTAGAAGGCCCATTGTTTCTATGGCTCGTAGGAGCATTGTTGAGGAAATCGTTAACTGGTAGCTGCTCGGTTGGCTAGCGAGTAGGGGATTAATCGGCTAATCGGGAAGTTAATCGGCCATTTAATCAATTAATCGGATGATTTTTCGGTTTATCGGCTACTCGGTGAACCTATGAGTAGGGATTAATTGGCAAGTTAACTGGTTAATCGGATGAATTCTTGAACAGGGCGTAGGAGGCCCATGGTAACTAAAGTAAATATGTAGCCCATGGTTATTGTGGACTAGTTTTAAAAAATAGGTTATTGCGGTCACTAGCAAACCGCGGAAAAAGAACTGCACTGACTAAAAGCGAACAAATAAACAAGACAACAAGGAAACAAATAAGCAAGCAACTTATGCTAGGCTATCACGGCTATTACACATATTATATCCACTGGGCATCAAAGTTCGCAACCAGTGCAAATATAGGGAACAAAGCTGCATATTGTATACACTGGTTGCCAAACTTGGCGACCATTGCAAATAAACGCCACAACAAAACAAGTCCAAAACTGAAACAACTTTAGAAGAGCTCAAGAAACTATATCCTGGGTACCCATAATGCTAGCAAGATGCTTAGCAAGATTATTAACTTTCTCTTGTTTGCCACTTAAATCCTCCAGCACTTGCTGTTGCACAAGAAAGTATGCATCTGAATTCTGCAGGGACTCCCTTAGTCCTTCGGCTTCTTGCCGCAGCACAGCTGACTGGTGCCTTTCAGCTTGTAGCTAAGACTGAAGAAGCCAAAGTGATTCAGGAAGCAAGTTCGAAGAGCTTGTGCCAGTGGTACTAGCCAGTAACTCGAACACTACATCAACGCAGGACTATGGGGTTTTCTCACTCTCTACAAGATCGTCTTTATCACCTTTCTTGGAGACCAACAGGGCTGTCTCACTATCTTGAACCTTATCTGCATTATTTCTCTACCATTGCATAGTGGTGTGCTCTTCTCCAATATTTGGTTCGCTTACTACAAGAGAAACAAGCAGACACATCACAGGTTTAGCATGTTGTATACGAAACTCATTTTGGTAAACTGGTTCAGTAGTAAGGTGGACAGGATAACAACATGAAACAAACATATATCTATGTACTATGGTCACTATATTGTCCATATCACTCTAGTTTATGTTGCCAAATCAAGATAGAGACATAGTTCAACTCATATATTTTTAAGACATGGCAGCATGGACAGAATATAAGTGTGAGAAACTACACAACATTGGCAACACTTATAATGTGCATGACATGAGAACATAATTGTTTATACAACTGAAACTGAAATCAACATAGAGCAAGAAGTTAGAACAGCAATCCAGTATACCTGTTGCGCCATTGGAGTTTCAATTGGATCCTTCCAATTCGAAAGTAGTTGGTATGAGTAAATATAGTGATGCAACAACAAAGTAGTATGGACCATAGCTATGGAATCTAACCTGAGAACAGTTGCTCTTCTGCTTTAAACGTGGAGTTTGGGTTCGCCGTGGTGGTCTTCGTGCTTTGAACACTGCAGTTGCTTTACAAACTGCTCATGTGGGGGTACTCTATGGTGGACATGGTGCTTTGTCAACTAGAAGTGGGTTACTATCCACTGGGGTTGGGGTTAGATGGGTTGTAGTTGGTTCTCTGCCCAACGGTGTAAGGGCCAGTTCTTTTGGTGGCTTCCAGAATAAGCTGCAATAAGATGCCCCCTACCTAGCTTATTCTAGAAGCTCAACCAAACTTATTTTTTTAGAAGCCTAGTAGTTAAGACCTGACTAGTAGGCTTTTAAAAAGAAAATTTTGTTTGGGCTTCTAGAATAAGCTGGGTAGGGGGCAGCTTATTCTGGAAGCCCAAAAAAGCTAGCAAAAGAACTAGCCCTAAGTGTGCAATCAGGAAGTGTCTCGATTATGTGTGGTGGGGCTAGTTAGTGGGCCAGTACAACCATGGTTCTATCTGCATCGACGGGTAGCACTGTCTTTTGTGAAGAATGGGTTTTTGCTCCCTTAGATACTGCCATCACCCCCTCCAATTCAAATGGATGATAAACAAGAAAAGAAATTGAACATACAAATAGTGTATGATAGACAGATGTGGTAATTCACATACATGTTGTCTAACCAAACAGGACAGCATGACACAATTTCGCATATATGATGCCTAACTAAACAGGATAGCATGACATAGTTTCAGATATATGATGGATAACTTAACAGGATATAATGGCATAATTCAACATATGATGAGTATCTAAACAGGATGACATGACAAAACTATATGATGTCTTTCTAAAATAGGTTGGGATGAAATAATTCACATACATGTTGTCTAAGTATACAGGATGGCATGATACAATTGACATAATTGATTCATATACTAAGCAGCTGGCACTCGCATGTATGATCTCTAAACTAAGCAGATGGGATTCAATATTGTGCATATGATGTCTAAACTAAGCAATGCAAGACACCATATGCATGATATGAGAAATATAAACATTGCCACTTAGAGCATACACCTCAGGTGGGATATAGGACTGGTCATCTATCTCTGAATCTTCCTCTGAGGAGCTCCCTGTAACCATCAAGATATATGCTTCAATAGGTACCATTGCCTGCTTTGAATACCTTGTTTTCACTCCTAATTTTTCCATAACTGGCTCAAATGTCTGATACACATGAAGAGTAGTTCAATATACACAGATTGTCGACAAATGGAATACGTAATGAAAAAAGATGGCATGAGATAATTCACATATATGATGCCTGGCTACATGGCGGTGCATAATTCACATATATGATAACTGGATGAAAAACATGGCATTGCATAATTCACATATCTGATATAGAAAGCAAACAAGAGGCATTCACACAAAGCATGTCTAATCTAAGCATATGGCATGGCAATGCAAGACACCATATGCATGATATGAGCAATATAACCCTGCCAAGTTAGAGCATGCACCTCGGGGGGGGGATACGACTGGTCATAGGGGTGGAAACGGATCAGATGCGGATCGGATAGTGCTCTTACCACTTCCATTTTCATATTTTCAAAACGAATACAAATCCGAATACGGATATTCGGATACGGATGCGGCTCGGATATTATTCGAATATGGATACATATCGAATATTTTCTTGATTCGGAACGGATACGAATAATATCAACATATTGCTTAAGTAAATTAGTCGATAGCTATGTGACCTCAGATAATCAACTTGTGACATACAATAAGTCAATGATAAGTAGGTTTATGTATAAATACTATTGTAATGCATAATAATTTATCAGTTTAATCATATAAAGAGTAAAATTTGACCACTTATTTGGCTATGTTGGATAATTGGAATATTGGGCCTAGAATTTTAAAAATTACCTCCCATAATCTTATTCGGATACGGATATATCCACTTCCATATCCATATTTGTGTCAAAATCTCCTACCATATTTTATTTTTTATTTGTTTAATAAATTCGGATATGGATAATTTCCATTTCCATTTTGGTTCGGATGCGGATGTTTCAGATATGAATAGGCATTTTCTCGAATACGAATATCGGATATTTCAGATTATCCGCTACCACTTTCCACCCCTAACTGGTCATCTGTCTCTAAATTCTCCTCTAAGGAGCTATGTGTAACCAGCAAGAAATCTGCATCGATAGGTAGCACTGACTGCTCAAAAGACCTTGTTTTCACTCCAGATTTTCCCGTGACCGACTCAAATGGCTGATGCACAGGAAGAGTAGATGAATGTATAAACATTGTTGACAAATGGAATACATTATGAAAAACATATGGCACGATACAATTCACATATACGATGACTAGCTAAATAGGATGGCATTGCATGATTCACGTATATGATGCCTGGCTAAAGAAGATGGCATTGCATAATTCCCATATACTCCCTCTGTTCCTAAATATTTGTCTTTTTAGATATTTCAAATGGACTACCACATACGGATGTATATAGACATATTTTAGAGTGTAGATTCACTCATTTTGCTCTGTATGTAGTCACTTGTTGAAATCTATAAAAAGACAAATATTTAGGAATGGTGGGAGTATGATATAGAAACCAAACAGGTGGCATTCACACAAAGCAAATCTAAACTAAGCTGATGACATATAAGATGTATAATGTAAGCAATGCGAGGTGCCATATGCATGATATGACCAACATCATCATGCCAAGTTAGAGCAAACACCTCAGGTGGTAACTAGGAGTGGTCGGCTTCCTCTGAATCCCCATCTGAACAGTTATCTTCCTATGGAATACAATCTGGAATGGCGGGAGGGGGCCACTTCGCCCACCATGGAGCGGTGTCTGCATGACATTATATTCCCACGCAACGGTCTTCTCTTTTTCTCTACATGTTCAGTACGATTGTGTACAATAATTGACATGCATAATAAAAAAATTAGTTAGATTTTGTAAGGCCTAAGGGGTGAATGCAGAAATCAAGACTGATGGTAGCAAATGAGTGGATAGATCCAAAACTAATGATAGCAGGTAGATTATAGCTTCATTTTTAAAAAGATAGAGAATGGATCATCTACTGTTTGTTGCCCACCCAACATGAACCACATAGAAGACCCCAGATGAACCAGATAGTAGACAGATACTATTCATTGCTGCCTCGATATGAGACCCACGGGCATTTTAAAACTCAAGTTTGAACAATAAAGTAGCAGGTAATAATAATCGATGTATAATGTAAGCAAACACAAAAGACTGCGACCTCTCTTCCGGAACTGCGTAGTCCTCAGGTTCATCTGCTCAGTTGATGATGGTAATGCAGTTGGCGTGACTGCTGGCAACAGGGAAGATGATCTGAGGTGGCAAAAGAAAGTCTGCAGGGGGAATCTCTACTGCAGTGAACGCTTCTGTCGATGGTGCACCTCAGGTGGGGTGGATGACGGCATGGCAAGAGCAGCACATAACACACAGAGTATTCTTTGACACCTATCTGAAAATGAAGTAAATCTGTAAGGGCTCCTTAGAATTGGAGGATTCTATAAATGCAGGGACATGAAAAACATAGGGATAGGATAGGAATGCACGTGCAAAACAGAGCATTTGGAAACATAGGATTTCTATCAACCTGGGTGTTTGGTTCACATGAATTGCAAGAACACAGGAATGGAGAAACATGGTCAAACTAAAGTCAAAAAAATAAGAATCTTATTATGCTAGTAATGCAATTAGTCCTGTTCTTCATGCATATTAATTTGAAAAGGACATCCAAGTGGATATTAAAATTCCTACATTTTTCTTTGAAAGAAACACCAAAGGAAAAAAATCCTCCAGTTTTGCTTTGCTCCACTCCTTCTAACCAAATGCATGAATAGTAGTACCATAGTAGTTCCATAGCAAAGGATCCCTGAGGAATCGACATGAATGCAGAGTAACAAAGTGATGCAACAAGTGTACAACCTCTTTGGCATAGCCTTGTCGACCTCAACATCATTGGGTTGGACGTGGAGGATGGTGATGCTGGTGTGACTATCGGAGGCGGGGAAGAAGATCTGAGGCCTCTGGAAACGGCGCCGAGGGTACTGCTCCGCTATGATGGACGGTTCCGTCATTGGAACAGCTCCGATGAGGTGTACGGTGGCGAGGCAGAAGCAGGACAAGACAGACAATTTTAATCTGAAGTGGGACTCTAATATCATCTGCAAAAGATGATGTAAAATACAGCACCAAAAAGTGCTAGATGTAAAACACATCAGCCGCGCCACGGTCGCTCTGATAGATGATGTTAATTCTATTCACTCTAAACTTAACTGAAGAAACTGAACTTTACAATCGAAACTGAATTTTACTGTCGAAACTGATTGAACTAGTAGCAGAGCATTGCAATAGATGTTTAGGGCGTTCGAGCACTAGTAGCAGAGAAGCGGTGATCTAAATCAGTAGACGCTCTAGTGGGGAACGCACTAGCAGAGAGAAAGTCGTGCAGCAGCACCGCGAGCGAGTGCTAAAGCAGCAACTCCTGTAGCTATCGGAGGTCGTGCAGTAGCAGCGCGAGCGAGAGCAGAACAACGGCGCAAACGAGAGCAAGAGCGGAGCAGTAGCGTGACCGACAACAATAGTAGAGAAGAGCAGCAGCACGAACGAAAGCAAGAGCAGTGCAGCAGCGCGACCAACAGCAAGAAAAGAGCCACATCACGAGCGAGAGGCGGAGCAGCAGCAGCGCGAGCGAGAGCCGGAGCAGGTGGAACTAGTGCCGGTGTGGAAGTCACTGCCAAGGAAGCAACGACATGGGGGAGAGACGCCGTGGATGAAGTGGCCGGCGACGGCGCCATCGATGGAGACCCGCCATGGCTGCTCAGTATCGAGCACCGGTAGCCCCGTGAGATCGAATAAAAGATAAAATACAATGGTGAGTGCAGAACCTCCTTGGTGGCACCGAGTAGGCCTCGGCTTCATCGGAGGAATTTGTGAGGGTGTTGCGGTTCTGATGGGGCAGGTCAAGACGACGCTGTGGGGATGGAGGTGGCGCGATAGACGAGTTAAACATCGGGGCAGCTCCTTGGAGGTGGAGGACGGGGCGGTTGATCTGGCGGGACGACGAGATCAACGACGGATCCTCATCCGGTGCGGTCGATGAGGGAAGGCGAGATGTTGCGGTGGACGACATCGTCGGGGAAGAGTCTCCGGCTGGGCGGCGGTCAGGTGGCCGACGGAGGAGCGTGAGGTTTCTCGGGTTTTGGCGGCCTCGGTGTACGAATGGTGGGATGAAGGGGAAGGTAGGGGAGCCATGGCTTAGGGACGCACCTGTCCAAAATGTAGGGTAAGTTACCAGCATACCCCCATCTGTTTTGACACCGCGACGTCGAGCTGGCATTTCCGGCTGAGGGGTAGAAGGGGGATTTCACGTGTCTGGGCTGCGGGACTGATTTCGGATGAGGAGGGAGTTTTCGCGTGGGTCGAAATTTCGGGTTAACAAGGCACGGTGCAGGTTGAAGAGGTGGGAGTTTCAAAGTAGATGAGACAAAAGATATTCGACCTTGAAAATTTCGGGATAACAAGGCGCGGATTCGTTGTTCGGCAGAACAAACTTAATGTGTACAAAAAACAATTCATACAAGACACAAGAGAGTCATGTCCCCTTTTACTATATTGCTATAGATGTCATTCAAAAAACTACAAGAAAAATGTAAAAAAATCGGGAGAACAAGATTACCCTGTACAGTACCAAATCGATTCGCACTTCCCTCAACAACAACAACAACAAAAACAATAAATTCCCACCAAAAGAAAGAGTCATGTCCTTTTTTATATGATTACAAATGCTAGGATCTCGAATTTCAATTTTTGAATCCACATTATGTTGAATTAGAATATATTGTTAGGTGACCTTGCGGTTTATAATGGATGTAGTCCTACATTTTGATCTTCCATCATATATGAACATTTTACTCCACCCTATGAACATATATATTGTCGTTTACCATATGGACTAAATTTGAATCAATTTTCCTTATTTGAATACGATTGTTCTCAAGTTATACAATAATTTAAATATTATATTGATAACAAAAAAACATGCATATAGCAGTAATCATATTTCACTATGAACTACATGTACCATACGATCTCCAATTCAAATATTTGTATCCATTTTATGTTGAATTCAAATCAGAGTACATTGGCCTAGGTAGCGAGATGTTCAGGATAATCTAAACCCTGTTTTCATATGTATATTTTTTGGCTGAATTGGGACAAGTTTTGGTATAAGCTCTTGCAAAACCGGAGATTCTCTCAACAAGCCTTGTGGTTCCAAGAGGGAACGTGTCACCTTTGCGTGTGAAACGATATACGCTGCCTCCCCCTTGATTTTCTTTACTGACGCAACATAGAACTATATGAGTGCCCTGTTAAATTTTGGAATTATTCCGGGTTCGTTTGGCCTTTTTATACATTAATTGAGTTTTTGGACATTTAATGTGCATAATCCAAATTTGAACTGCAAGCACATGCTCCGGTGCACCAAAGTTAGTTGAAAATCACATGTGTGTCCTTGGGTGAATTTCTAGGTCCCATGCAAGAAATGGGAATGAAATTCAAACATCTTGGCATCGTGACTCGGCCGAGAACATTGATAAACTTGGTTTTAAAATTCATGTAAATCCAAAACACGCCTGAAAATCATGAAACTTGGCATGGTGTCATGTCCTGGTACTACCATGTCATGGTAAAAAAATTGGCTGAATTAGAACAAATGTTGGTATAAGCTTCTTGCAAACCGGAGCTTCTCTCAAGAAGGCTCGTGGTATTAAGAGGGAACATGTCACCTTTGAGTGCGAAACAATATAGGCTGCCCCCCTTGAGTTCTTTACAGAAGCAACATAGAACTACATGAGTGCCCTGTTAAATTTTGGAATCATTTCGGGTTCGTTTGGCCTTTTTATACATTAGTTGAGTTTCTGGTCATTTAATGTGCATAATTCAAATTTGAATTACAAGCACATGCTTCCATGCACCAAAGTTGGTTGAAAAATCACATGTGTGTCCTCGGGTGAATTTCTAGGTCCCATGCAAGAAATGGGAATGAAATTCAAACATCTGGGTATCGTGGCTCGGCCGAGAACATTGAGAAACTTGGTTTTAAAATTCTTGTAAATCCAAAACACGCCTGAAAATTATGAAACTTGGCACAGTGTAATGTCATGGTACTACCATGCTGTGGTAAAAAAATTGGCCAAATAGGAACAAGTTTTGGTATAAGATTCTTGCAAACCGGAGCGTCTATCAAGAAGCTCGTGGTTCTGAGAGGGAACGTGTCACCTTTGAGTGTGAAACAATATACGCTGCCCCCCTTGAGTTTCTTTATAGAGGAAACATAGAACTACATGAGTGCCCTATTAAATTTTGGAATTATTCCGGGTTCGTTTGGCCTTTTTACACATTAATTGAGTTTCTGGTCATTTAATGTGCATAATTCAAATTTGAACTACAAGCATATGCTCCCATGCACCAAAGTTGGTCGAAAAATCACATGTGTGTCTTCGGGTGAATTTCTAGATCCCATGCAAGAAATGGGAATGAGATTAAAACATCTAGGCATCGTGGCTCGGCCGAGAACATTGAGAAACTTGGTTTTAAAATTCTTGTAAATCCAAAACACGCCTGAAAATCATGAAACTTGGCATGGTGTCATGTCATGGTTCTACCATGTGTGGTAAAAAAATTGGCAGAATAGGAACAAGTTTTGGTATAAGTTTCTTGCAAACCGGAGCTTCTCTCAAGAAGGCTCGTGGTTCTGAGAGGGAACGTGTCACCTTTGTGTGCATAATTCGAATTTGAAATACAAGCACATGCTCCAGTGCACCAAAGCTGGTTGGAAAATCACATGTGTGTCCTCGGGTAAATTTGTAGGTCCCATGCAAGAAATGGGAATGAAATTCAAACATCTGGGCGTCGTGGCTCGGCTGGAAACATTGAGAAACTTGGTTTCTTAATTCCTGTAAATCTAGAACACGCATGAAAATCATGAAACTTGGCTTGGTGTCATGAATGGTACCAACATGTTGTGGTAATTTTGATGTCTGATTTGCGAAGACCCACACATTAACAATCAACAAAGTCATTTTGGAACAAGTGATGGCACGTTACAATCAGAAACACAAGTATTATTGAAACTGTGGGCGTTCTATTTACCATTTACATGCCACCACGTGTCCCCTTTTTTTATTAGCTAGGAGGCATCGTGCAGGGTAGCTATTTGAGTACGGGAGGCGTGCGATCAGACCCCTGCGCGTGCTTATCGGGAGGAGAGCCCTTTGACCTCCATTTGCCGTCCACCTCTCTCCCAAGGTCTCCATTAATGGCGCCCAAGCCTCTGTTTAATAGCGTGGCTATGTCACACTCGATTGAGATTTAAGAGAGAAAAAAGAAAATCTGAAAAGAAAATTTTGCACGGATCTTGATGTAAGATCGGACGGACCTATATATAGCATCTACTGCGACTTATAGCAAGACCGATGAATATATATATATATAAGGACGACGGGAGTGGATAATAATTGTCTTACATAATTAGGAAGATAATTAAAAAAGCCACATGCGGCTACACCCAAAATACACAAGGGCAAAAGAACAAGGAAGACGCATACAAAGATCTGGCTCGCTGATCTCTAGTTTCTTTATGCGTTGCAGGTCGCGGAGACTAGTTCTCGTGGCGAGCAGCGATGATCTCTTTCATCAGTTTCATGTCCTTAATACGCTGCTTGGCAGCATCCCGTGCTTCCTCCAGCAGCCTTTCATGCTCGATGCGGAGCATGGCATTCTCGTCCATAAGTTTCTTGACGATGACGCCCATCCTCTACAAGAAGGTAGCGGTCTCCTCCGCCTGCTTAGCCCTTCCGGTGATCTTCGCCCTCAGCAGGTCGCGCTCAGCCCGGAGCTTCGCATTGCCCTCCCCTAGTTGTCAGATGATGCCGGTAGCCTCGTCCTGCAACCTCGCCCAGCCAGAGATCTGATCCATCTCCCTATGGACGATCGCATGCATGCGCCTGTAAGAGTCCTCGCCAGCCCGCGAGAAATTTTCCCAGGCCACCGCAGCGCGGTGGGACCTCCGTGCTACTTTGGCGGCATGACAGGACATCTCTGCAGCCTCCGCGGCACGGTCGGACCAGTCTACTGCATCGACGGCGCGACGGGACCTTCATGCTGCTTCGGCGGTGTGGCGGGACCTCTGTGCTGCTACTGCTGTGCGGCTGGACATGTCGGCTGCTTTTGCGGTGACGCAGGACATCTCTCGTGCTTCCTCTTCCATGCTTGCCTCTCCCTGGTGGAAATCTCTCGACCCAGAACTCACACTGGCCATGGCAGACGCAAAGGAATGATGCTGAATGACTTGATTGTTTTTTGTGGATGAGGAGTTGAGGAGGAATGTGCAGTCATCTTCGCATAGTATTATTTATAACCGAGTACTACTAATACGCTCCTAAGTGGGAAACCATTTAGGTTGTGATTGGTGTGAACAGGTTTGCAATTAAATATAGCGTGGTAGTAATTTGGAATGTGACGAGACGCAAGCACAAAATTTATTGACAGTTCTAGTTTCGAAGTGCGACACTATTCCCGGATGGCGTAACGTGGGCACGTGTTCTCGGTCGTGGTGTAGCATATGCCATGGCACTACTTGTTTTTATACTGCCGTGTACGTGCAATAACTGGCACCATCGGATACATATCTTACGGTTATTGGGGTGTTCGACAGCAATAGCCTCGTGGCGATCTATAGACTAGTCTTTTTTTCACACGCATTACATCGACACATATCATCTCTCTCCCTCTTTCCCACGCACACATCTATCTCTCGGGACTTCTCGCACGCACCATATCTAGCTCGCTAGGTCGATGCCACCCATATACATTTGTACTCTGAGTTTAGTACGTTATATAGGAATAGAAGAGGTGCACGCACGCACTCGTCCTCTCTCACACACGCTTCTGTAGCTACGGATTGTAGTGTTCTCAACCATCCGATTGGCTCTTTCATAGGTTTCATGTTGCTCCTTGGCCTTGAGATTGAGAAGTTTAAAACACGGAGGCTAAGATGGAGGCGCAAGGTTTTGGTTAATGTGCGGGCCGCACACGACACCAACATGACATGAGCTTCGTCTGCCTAATGCGCTTGTAGTCGGGTGAGTTGTCCAAGTATAGACACAACCAGGCCCTCCTTGGTATCTGCGCCTCGACTTAGACTAGTCACAGTGTGGAGTAACTTAGACTAGTAACATGCACATGTTACTAGTCTATGTTACTACCTCCACAATGGGTAGTAACATATGTGTTGTGTCATGCATCACTTCATTTATTAGTTTCTAGACTCATATTTTTTATATGTGTGATGTTACAGTAACTAGCTATGTTACCACATGCCTCTCTTTGTTCATTAATTACATGCCACGTCATCTATTTTGTCTAGATAAGTGTGATGTTATCACCTATGTTACTCCCACTATGACCATCCTTATGCACAGGGAAATTAGGATCAGAGAGAGTACTACTGGTAGTACTACTACTTTGATGTGTCGCGTCAACTCGCACAAATATGCAACACTTCCTGAACAAAGAAGCATATAAGCTGTTAGACTTACTTCTTATAAGCTTCTATACTTCTTACTCCAAGGATCTTCATATCCAACAGACACAAAATATCTGTTCAACTGTTGAAAATTACTTTAACTGCTGATCTGATGTCGAAGTAATTGTTGCATCACCACCAAAGCCCACCATCTCTTAAGCTGAAGTATGCTGAGCTAACCCCTATATTAGCATATTACTAAGATAAACAGAAGGCACTATAGAATCATTTAGGACGTGAGCTTGTCTATCTGAATGTGGAGGGACACCAGCTTAGTCCCGGCTAGCAGCTTGGGCGAAATTGTGAAGAAGGTCAGCTCGTGCACGATGACGTCACCGGGATCCTTGCTGCTTGTCACCTCCCTTTCCACCTTGACGGCTGTCGGTGTCAGAATAGGCGGATCTCGGGTAGGGGTCCCGAATTGTGCATCTAAGGTGGATGGTAACAGGAGGCAGGGGACACAATGGTTACCCAGGTTCGGGCCCTCTCGACGGAGGTAATACCCTACGTCATGCTTGATTGATCTTCATGATATGAGTATTACAAGAGTTGATCTACCACGAGATCATAGAGGCTAAACCCTAGAAGCTAGCCTATGATTCTGATTGTTGTTGTCCTACAGACTAAACCCTTCGGTTTATATAGACACCGGAGGGGGCTAGGGTTACACAAAGTCAGTTACAAGAGAGGAGATCTACATATCCGAATTGCCAAGCTTGCCTTCCACGCGAAGGAGAGTCCCACCCGGACACAGGACGAAGTCTTCAATCTTGTATATTCATAGTCCTACAGTCCGGCCGAAGTATATAGTCCGGCTGTCCGAGGACCCCCTAATCCAGTACTCCCTCAGTAGCCCCTGAACCAGGCTTCAATGGCGATGAGTCCGCCATGCAGATTGTCTTCGACATTGCAAGGTGGGTTCCTTCTTTGAGTACTCCATAGAAGATTTTGAACATGATGATCGTGTCCGGCTCTGCAGAACAAATTCCACATACCACCATAGAGAGTATAATATTTCCACAAATCTAATCTGCTGACAACTTTTCATAACGTGACATCACACCATGGCCCGGTCATTATGCAAACCGTTTTTCTCAACCAGCTACTATGCGTATTGCGAGGCGGTTTTCTTGGCACGTCTTTTCAAAGCAGAGATCGTGTCCCCTTATCACGGGATTCTCATCAATACGGGTGTGGGTAACCCAACCGTGCCATCAATTGCGGCGCTTGGGGAATAGGCGAGTTTGCTAGGCAGTTAGGGAGGCGCATAGCTTCTTCCGCCCTTATAAAGGGACAAAGACTTCTCCTTTTCACCCACGCCTTGTTCTTCTCTGCCCATCCATTCTTGCGCACTCGAGCTCCAGTGCCCAAGTTCGCATTATCTCCGTAAAACCACGCCAAACATGTCCGGAGCGGGAGGAAAGTGGATGGTCTCCTCCGTTATGGAGGAGAACATTATGAAGCTCCGGGAAGCCGGATACCTGCCCGCAGACATCGCACATCGGCTCCCAGACGAGGGGCAGATCATCCATACTCCAAGACCCAATGAGAGGGTTGTACTCCTCCCCCACTTTGTCCGCGGGCTGGGATTTCCCCTCCACTCGTTCGTCCGCAGTCTCATGTTCTACTACGGGCTGGACTTCCATGATCTGGCCCCCAATTTCATCCTCAACATTTTGGTGTTTATCATCGTGTGAGAGGCCTTCCTCCGCATCAAGCCCCACTTCGGCCCGTGGCTGAAGACCTTCAACGTGAAGCTGAAAGTGGTGGTCGGCCAGCAGGCGGAGTGCGAAGGCGCCATGGTGGGCAAAATGCCTAATGTCACCTGGTTCGAGGGCTCCTATGTGGACCGTGAAGGGGTGGCAATCAGGGTGGCTCTACATCACCGAGCCGCGCGACGCCAACTAGGCGGCGGCCCCCGAATTTCGATCCGGCATCCCCACGCGGCTCACCTCCTGGAAAGAGAAGGGCCTATCCTGGGGTTCATCGGTGGAGCTGGCCGGACTCCAAAACTGCGTAAGAAATATGATAAGGAAGAAAATCAAGCTCGTCAACGTGGTCCAGGTCATGCTCTTCCGCCGGATCCTTCCGTGTCAAGGATGGGCATTCAATATGTGGGAGTTCGACCCGGCCAAGCACTAGACGTGCGAGAGCTTTTTGACATGACGCACCAAGACGTCTGGAGGGTGCTATTCAAGGCCGCCGAGGTACCTCCTCCCCTTACCGAGGATCGCTGACTCAGTGCAAAGCACCCTGCCAATCCGGTAAGCTCTTTATATCTCATAAGATGTTTCCTTCCCCGGTATAATCATGTGGGGGATCTAAGCCTCCATGCCATTTGACAGGAATGGGTCGCGATCGTGGAGCAGATCGATTGTCCGGCCCCACTGCCCGAGGTTCCAGCAAGTGCTCTCTTAACTGAGATGCTGGCTCCGGCGCCCTATGAGGCGCCGGAGAAGAAGGCCAAGAAGAAGGCCACGGGGACCAGGAAAGGTCTCCGGCGCAAGGTCATATCGGACTCATCGTCCGATAAAACCGAGGCGCCCTCCTCCCATGAAAATGAGGAGGAGGAAGAGGAAAGTTCTCCCTCCCTAGCCGGGGGAGACAAGAAAAGGAAGGCCGCCCCATTAGGGGAAGCCGAAGGGTCCAAGAAGGGAAGGACTCTCCTTCCGGACTGCTCCATGGCGGCCGCTGTTAGCGAGGAGGAGTGGTTACCCAGGGACAAGCCCCTGGCGAAGTCGTAAGTATGCGGATACCATAATAGTTCTTGGTATGTTTTATTTTATTGCTTCTTATCATGCCGAACATGATCATGCAGCCCATCCAAAGCCCATATTGACGTATCCTCTTTGGATGAGTCTTTGGGCCTGTCGGAGATGAACAGCGATTCACTCCCGACCGCCTCCTCCCCCCGCCCTACGGACGACGTCGAGGTGGTGTCTCAAAGGGTACCGAACCAAGGGGAGACAGTTCTGGAAGCGCCCCAAGGCGGCATTCCGGACGCTGGGCGCACGAGGGGAAAGACTCCCATGGGCTCTAACACCGGGGGCAGCAAGTCTGTGCCGATGGCCTCTGTCCATCCAAGGTCATCGGACAATTTGCTGGAAGCGCTTAGCGGCGCTTCCATTGACGAAGAGCACCGCACTATCATGAGTGCGGTGGTCAAGAAGATTCAGTCCGCCAAAAGCGGACTGACTAAAGCCTGTGCCAGCCTCCTAACAGGCTTTGAGGTAAGTAATCAAATTATGAGAAAATGTTATAGCATAGAAAATAGCCTCTGATGCTCTGTTTGGTGTTCGAAAGGAGAGCCGAACAAAGGATCAAATAATAACCACAGGAGTCTAATCAGAATATGTCTATGTGAACAAGCAGGCTTCACTGCTGGCCGCTGCCGCTCACACGGCGGAGGTCTCCGCACTGAAGCGGGACCTTGAGCGGTCCGAGGAAGAGCTCGGCCTTACCAAGAGGTAGCTCGAAGAGAACAAAGGTAACTGATACCTCATCTGTTTATTGATAAAGAAAAAGGAAACTTGTCATTGGATCACAGGATCGTCATGAATTTTGCTAGGGGCCATGACCGAAGTGGCAGCCTTGAAGAAGGCGTTGTCCGAGGTCGAAAGTAAAGCGGCCAAGGAGCGCGCCGAGCGCGAGAAGCAAGAGGCCCGAGTTGGCGAGGTTCAGCAAGAGCTCCAGGAGTTCGTCAAGAAGTACGAGCCCTTGGAGCGTGACTCGAAGACACAAGGGTACGAGCTTGCGAAGGCCCTCGAGAACACGCAAAATGCCAAGGTCGAAGCCCAAAGGCCCTCCAGGAAATTGAGGCGATCAAGAAGATAGCGGCGGGTAAGGCGTTCATTATGCAAAGCAAGCATGTGAAGGAAACTTTCCTTTTACTTACCCGAATTCGGAGTTCTCCAGGAGCGTTCACAGATCTACCCCACAGTGTGTCGGATGCCGCGGAGTTCTACCGGGCCGGGGAAGGGAGCTCGACGGAGAAGTTGTTCTGGTCTCAGTATATTGGGACCGAACATCTGATGCCCTTGAGCGACTAGTTGAAGCAACTAGTCGAGCTTCATAAGGCGGCCGAACTGGCCATGAAAGGCCTCATAGTTCGGATGTGCCCTGGTGTGCCCCTGCCTGGCAGCTATTTCGGCATGGTAAGGCGGCTCATGAATGCATGCCCCCGGTTTGAAGTCATAATGCGGTCCGTCTGCATTGAGGGTGCGCAGGGCTTTTGCCCGGACGAAAGTGCACTGGGCGAAGATGGACGCCGAAGAGCCGGTGAAGGAAGGGCCGCCGGAGGGCAAGGAGCATTGCCACCCCGAAAAGTATTATGACAGCATCCTGAAGGGTGCTCGCCTTGTGGCGGAGGAATGTACTAAGGATGTAATATTTGAATGAATGTACTTTCTGATCCTGTAATGTGAACCAAGTTCATATGCACTATGTAGCGCTTGTTTGATTTAAAATATTACCTTCTGTGCGACCGTTTATAAAATTTGAGAGTTGGCCAGTCGTCGGCTTCTGCCCCCATGTAACTAGTACTGAGGTGTTCGAGATAAACCTGATCACTCTTTATCCCAGTTTTGGGTCCTTCAAAGGAGGTGTTCAGCACAACGAACCAGGCAATTGGACTATAAAGCTTTATCACTCTCACTTAGCCATAGAAGTCTACAATTTTAAATTTTGGTGAAGCCCTGGTATTCGGAAGGCCGAACTTGGGGCGCTATGTATGCCTAAGTCGGACAAGACCGACTCCTCGCCCGAAGCAAAAAAATCTTTACGGATTTGAGACCTCTCGAACAGCGACCAGCTCTCGCCGCATCATGATAGTCAGTTTTCGGCTTTCTCTACTAAGGTGCTTGTCCGGAAGAACCGGGACACAATCGCAGTAGTTCTCCCAGTGCTACCTTAGCCGATATAGCGGAACGTAAGGTACCAAAACATGGGAGCCGGGCGAACCCAACTATTGACCCAAGACATGATTCAGAGTTGATGCATATAATGCTATAAGTTCGGGGTGCCGCACTGTTGGAAGTGTTCGAACTTTTCATGCCGTGTTATGGGGCACACTAAAGCCCCTGGCGCACTGGACATACCAGAACGTACGGGTGCGATTTGTCGTAAATAGGCAGATAGGAAAAAGGATGAAGAAATGTAATAATAAGCTAATGTTGTACATTGTTATTGAAATGATACGTCAAAGCGTATGTATACAAGTAGTGCAATAAGCAAAAATAGGACTATTTGACATGTCTTATCCAAGGGCTAGCTGCGTGTGGGTATGTAAAACGGGTATAGTGATCATTATCAGAGACCACCTAGGGATTCCCTTGTACATCAAAGCTTCTTACTTCCTTGGTGTTTCCTTCCCGTGACGGGTCTGATAATCAAACTACCGGAGAGGGCCTTTGGAGAGTAGGTGCCTGAAAGGAAGAAAATGTTAAAGGTATACGGGCCGTGAAGCGGTTGAGTCGCATTGTGGGCTGTGCCGTGGCCGTGCCGCCGCCTATGCCCATGGTCTCTTGAGTGCGTAATTATGTACGCGCGGCACTAATTTCTCCGCTTGAATGGGACTAGAACGGAGGCTGAACAGCTAGGCGAGCTCTAAACGTGCCTGGCAATCCTCTTGCAGGGTACTCCAGACTTGCTTGAAGGTGTCCGGGGTCTTTTTGCTGAATTGGCGGTTTGCCTCATAAGGCTGCTTTGCGCTTCTGCTGCGAGGGCCGCAGTGTGTTCCTCCGTGCGGAGTGAGCGCTTTGTGTTTCCATTAACTGTTATAACCCCGCGAGGTCCTGGCATTTTGAGCTTGAGGTATGCATAATGCGGTACCGCATTGAATCTGGCAAATGTGGTTCGTCCGAGCAGTGCATGATAGCCACTGCGGAAGGGGACGATATCGAAGATTAATTCCTCGCTTCGGAAGTTATCCGGAGATCCGAAGACCACTTCTAGCGTGATTGAGCCTGTGCAACAGGCCTCCACACCTGGGATGACACTTTAAAGGTGGTTTTTTGGTGGGTTTGATCTTTGAGGGGTCTGTACCCATTTTGCGCACTGTATCCTGATAGAGCAGGTTCAGGCTGCTGCCACCGTCCATAAGGACCCGAGTGAGGTGAAATCCATCAATGATGGGGTCAAGGACCAATGCAGTAGAACCGCCATGACGGATACTGGTGGGTGGTCCCTGCGATCGAAGGTGATCGGACAAGAAGACCATGGGTTGAACTTTGGGGCGACTGGCTCCAACGCATAGACGTCCCTTAGTGCACGCTTCCGTTCCCTCTTGGGAATATGGGTTGCGTATATCATGTTTACCGTTTTCACTTGTGGAGGAAATTTCTTCTGCCCTTCTGTGTTCGGCGGCCGGGGCTCCTCCTCCTCGTCGCTATGCAGCCCCTTTTCCTTATTTTCGGCATTCAACTTATCAGCCTGTTTGAACACCCAGCATTCTCTGTTGGTGTGGTTGGCTAGTTTATCGGGGGTGCCGTGAATTTGACACGAACGATCGAGTATGCGGTCCAAGCTGGACGGTCCCGGATTGCTTCTTTTGAACGGCTTTTTCCGCTGACCGAATTTAGAGCCACTGAATCCGGCATTAACTGCCGTGTCTTCGGCGTTGTCGCCGTTGTTGCGGCGCTTGTGCCTGTTACGACGTGGCGTGCTGTTGCTATCTTTGGCATCTGATTTGCCAGGGTTTCTTGATGTGTTGTTGATGCGAGCTAGCCAACTATCCTCGCCCGCACAAAAGCGGGTCATGAGTGTTGTGAGGGCTGCCATGGATGTTGGCTTTTCTTGGCCGAGGTGTCGGGCGAGCCATTCGTCGCGGATGTTATGCTTAAATGCCGCTAAGGCCTCGACATCCGGACAGTCGACAATTTGGTTCTTCTTAGTTACGAACTGAGTCCAGAATTTCCTGGCTGATTCCCCTGGCTGTTGTGTTATGTGACTCAAGTCATCGACATCTGGTGGTCGCACATAAGTGCCCTAGAAGTTGTCAAGGAATGCATCTTCCGAATTTGCCCAACTGCCAATGGAGTTTGCCGGCGGGCTATTGAGCCAATGCCGAGCAAGCCCTTTGAGTTTTGATGGAAGGTACTTGATGGCATGTAGATCGTCACCGCGGGCCATGTGGATATGGAGGAGGAAATCCTCAATCCATACCGCAGGGTCTGTTGTGCCATCATATGATTCGATATTCACGGGTTTAAAACCTTTTGGGAACTCGTGATCCATTACTTCATTAGTGAAGCATAGGGGGTGTGTGGTGCCTCTGTGCCGGGCTATATCATGACGCAGTTCATATGAGTCTTGTCTATTGTGTTCGGCCTGGCCAGATTTGCTTTTAGTGTATCCGGCATGACTGTCGTCATCACGTGTTGGGGCGCGCCCCCGTGATCCGTAGATCGATCTTGTAAGTCATGCTTTGTTTTCCAATACGTCTCGCAGGTCCTGCGTGTTGCCCCGGGCCTTTGTGTTCTTATTTGACTGGTGACGGGTGCGAGCTGGACTTTGGCCTTATATGCCACTTTGTCTCGGCCACGAGGTGGTCGGTCAGCCGCATCATATGCTGGGAGCATAGGCTTTAATGCTTCCTCCTCGAGTTGGGGTAGCAACCTGCGCTTTGGGTAACTTTTGGTTGGGCGTTCGAGTTCGTATTCCTCGGCCGCCAGGACCTCGGTCCATCTATCCGCTAGCAGATCTTGGTCAGCTTGAAGCTGTTATCGCTTTTTCTTCAGGCTTCTTGTTGTGGCTATAAGCCGGCGCTTGAAGCGCTCCTGTTCGGTGGGATCCTCATGCACGATAAATTCGCTGTTGCCGAAGCTCACCTCGCCTTCGGAGAGAGGCATGTAATTGTTATCCTTTGATTCTCCATCTGCTGCCTGTTCCTTAGGGTTGGCTTGCCCATCCTCCCGCTCGAGGCCTGGCTGGAGGGGATTGTATTCGTCTTCGGCGCTATCTGCAGCGTTATTGTCTCTTGTGCCGGTATCGCCGTTTTTGCTATGGCGGGGCTTAGAGCGGCGCCGTTGACGCCGGTGCTTAGATTGCTTCTCGGGGGGATTATCCTCTGTTGCCTTATTGCCATCGCTTTCTTTGGGGGTATCCACCATGTATATATCATATGATGAGGTGGCAGTCCAGCGCCCTGTGGGCGGTGATTCCTGCTCTTCTACATCGTCGTCCATACCATCGATGTCTTCGAAGCCGAAATCAAGCATGTCGGTTAAGTCGTTGATAGTGGCCATTAAGTGGGTGGTGGGTGGGGAATGAGTTTCTTCGTCGTCCGCTTTCCACTCAAGCCGGACATTGTTCAGCCAAGGGTCTCGTATCAAGGAGAGAGATTTCAATGAGTTTAGCAAGTTACCCAAGGGCGAGTGCTAAAAGATATCCGCGGAGGTGAACTCCATGATCGGTGCCCAATCAGATTCGATAGGCACGGACGCGGGCGGTTCAGAGCCTGTGGCCGGGGATGAATCCAAGGGCCCGGCAACACAGGTCTCATAGGGGGTGAAGTCAGTATTCGGCTCTATCGCCGCTGAGTGCACGGCCTCCATGGAGGGGTCTATCCACATGTCCTCGGACGACATGATCTGCTCTGGATTGAAGGCTGGAGTAGCCACAGGTGTGATCTCCCAAACACCGTCCGACGGTAGAGCTAAGTCATGCTTGTCGAGACTGTGCGGCGCACCTGACATGGTCTTGAATCCGTCAAAGATCAAGTCTCCGCGGATGTCAGCATTGTAGTTTAAGCTTCCAAACCTGACCTGATGGCTGGGGGCGTAGCTCTCGATCTGCTCTAGATGGCCAAGCGAGTTGGCCCGCAGTACAAAGCCGTAGAATATGAAGATCTCTCCGGGGGAAAAACCTCATCCTGGATCGCATCATTGCCGATGATCTAAGGAGCCATCAAGCCTTATGGCGACGACACAACGGAACTCTCAATGAAAGCACCAATTTCAGTGTTAAAACCAGCGGATCTCGGGTAGGGGGTCCCGAACTGTGCGTCTAAGGCGGATGGTAATAGGAGGCAGGGGACACAATGTTTACCCAGGTTCGGGCCCTCTCGATGGAGGTAATACCCTACATCCTACTTGATTGATCTTGATGATATGAGTATTACAAGAGTTGATCTACCACGAGATCGTAGAGGCTAAACCCTAGAAGCTAGCCTATGATTCTGATTGTTGTTGTCCTACGGACTAAACCCTCCAGTTTATATAGACACTGGAGGGGGCTAGGGTTACACAGAGTTGGTTACAAGGGAGGAGATCTACATATCCGAATTGCCAAGCTTGCCTTCCACGGGAAGGAGAGTCCCACCTGGACACGGGACAAAGTCTTCAATCTTGTATCTTCATAGTCCAACAGTCCGGCCAAAGTATATAGTCTGGCTGTCCGAGGAACCCCTAATCCAGGACTCCCTCAACGGCGTCGGTCCTGCCTTTGGGCTCCCCCGACGGGCCGTTCGCCCATAGCTTGGCCACATAGTGCGACAGTGGGGACGACCCTGCTCTGATGCAGAAGACCAACACGGTGATAGGCGTGCCGATGTTGAGTACGTCGCCGACCAAGAAAAACGTACGGCCGTCCTCCTCTGCAAACAATAAGAGCCGTTGCTCTGACAGTGGCACTTGCAGCTAGAGCACCTTGCCGTACTGGATCCTATGCACGGGCATGGGATGCACGGTGCTGATGTGGTGGGAGAGCACCGGCGGCGGGCCTTCATAGCCGCAGACGGGCACCGGGCATTTGCAGGGCGCGAGCGGACACATGCACTGGTGATCGGCGAGCTTGTGGTAAGTGACGTAGAGCCCACAGCCTTCGTGCGGCCACTCCACCCTCACCGAGGAGAGGACGGTGTCCACCGCCATGTTCAGCACATCGAAGCCACCACCACGCTTGCACTTCTGGCACTGCCGCTGGTTCCCGGGGCGCTCGACGCGGCAGTCCGCGCAGGCCAGGTGCTCTCCCTTGCACTACACAAATCAATCGAACAACACATCAATCAAGAAAGTTGCACCTTGCTCGATCAGCTGAACGGACGAGGTGTATTCGAAACTCATACACTGGAGGCTTCAAGGGATGGAGGCACAAGGGGCAGTGGAGCAAGGTGAGGTCCATCGAGACCATAGAGAGCTCCATCGCCGGGTCATGTTCCGTCTGCATGATCTCACCCTCCTCGTGCACAACCATCTCTCGCTTTATTAGGGCCGGGGCATTACAAAGCTTTACCGTCACATATTCATACTACTTCAAGGTGCATTAAATCAACACATGCAAGTATCAAAAGGAGAGTCGCGGCATGCACGCATGCGTTGTAATTAATGCATCGGTAAATGCAAATTATTGAAATATATCGAGTGCAGTGCTTTGATGTGTCGCGTCAACTCATACAAGACCGAGAAGTTTGATTACTACAACGCCCTCTCCCTCGCGCACCTGCCTTTGGCTGCATGACAGGTGGGACACCCACCTGTTGGGCCCACTTGTCATACACGCAAAGACAGGAGCAGTAAGTCAATGAAGTTGTGTCCCTCCCTTGCCCATGAGCATGGTGGCTGGCAGGACTAGGAGAAGCTTTCGTTCGCTACACGCTCTCCCTCCCGCACGCGGTGGACATGCAGCAGTTCAATCGGTGTCAGATGGCCAGAAGCATACTGTAGTACTCCTCCACTGCAGTAGTACTCCATCATTGTTCGACTTCCCGAAGAGGTGAAGAGCCAAGCGCAGCCCAGACGCTCGTGTGGCAGTTTCATGTGTAGATTAGTCTAGGATAGCGTGTATCGTGCCTGTAAGCTTAAAATCGTTGGGGTCGGCGCCATGCTTTTTTGATTAAAATAATCTTCTGGCCCTACCTGTCATCCTGGTGATTGTAGTTTGCACGCTCATCTGGTCAAGGCAGGAATATATATTTTATTTTGTGGTGGGGTAAATGTTAGAGGTTGCAGGAAATGGAGTATTGTACACTGCGGGTATTTCAGCCAAGTTTAGAGGAAACCATGTGGGGCCAGTGCTATGATGTGTTGTGTCAACTCGTACAACAAGGAGAAGCTTGATTTTACTACTACACGCCTTCTCCCTCGCCCATGCGCACGGTGGCTCGCAGACGAGGACAGGCTTTTGCTTAGGCTGGTCGTAATGGAATACTAGTATCATGCATATGATACTAGTGTATGACACTACACATCCATAGTCCATAGTATCATATGTTAGTATCATCGATGACTTCATTTATTAGCATGCATGACACATAGTAGCACAACATTTAATATGATATGGTATCATGATATGATACTCAACCCTCTCTTTCTTCATTTACTTCTATGCCACCTCATCAAATTTGCCTAGTTGGCATGCATGATACTCCCTCCGTTCCTAAATATTTTTCTTTTTAGATATTTCAAATGGACTACAACATACGGATGTATATATAAATATTTTAGAGTGTAGATTCACTCATTTTGCTCCCTATGTAGTCACTTGTTGAAATCTCTAGAAAGACAACAAGTGACTAGACTACACCGAGACGGAGTACATATGGAGCCCTGTAAACCAGAAAGGGGTATTTGCCTTTCTAGAGATTTCAACAAGTGACTAGAATACACCAAGACGGAGTACATATGGAGCAAAATGAGTGAATCTACACCATAAATAAATACGTAGTTCTCTCTTTTTCCTCTCCGCCATGGTCGCGGTGCACAATATTGAGTATACTAGTTCTATCATCTTGAAATTTACGAAGTCACCATAGGCACCTCGTCGTCGACGAGAATGTTGTTCGCACATGAACACGTCACGTGTACCCTCGACGCCGGGGGTGATGCACCGCAGCTCACGTCGAAGGAGACCCGACCGACAGCGCGATACGCAAGACAGTCGGCGGGTGCTTTTGCAGACCCGAAACCCCACACGCCCGGGAGGGACCCCGTCAGGGAGTGCGGCGGCTATGGGCTGCCCTAGGTCGATTCGCTCGCCCCTAGAGCCTCGTGGATCGCTGCCCTCCAACGCGAAGAACGAACGAAGAACGAGAAAGAAAGATACAAGGGTAGGGGATAAAGATAGATGAACACAAAAGTGTAATAGATTGATTGGTTCGATTGGTGTTGTTCAATCGGCCGTCACCCCCAACATATATAAGAGGCGGCTGGACTTCCCGTACAAGTAAAGGATTCATCTAGGCTTTCCTTACAAGAAAAATTACATCAATTCGCGTCCTAGAGTCCTAGTTCTATTCCAACTCGGATTCAGTCTGAATCTGGCCCAACTTCTGTCTTCCTCCTTGTGCAGGCCGCCGAGCCTCCATATGACCTCCGATCGAGATGGCCCAAATATCAAACTTGTGCGCCTCGACGATACGAACAACTCTCATGTTGATCACTCTTTCAAATAAGGCCATCTTGAATACTTTTCGAGGTCGTCTTTACCTTCCAGTCGGACTCAGCCTTGAAGTAGACTGAATTATCCGAGTCTTGTAGTGAATTTGCAGGCCATATATTATCTCTGATGATGATGTCTCCAAAACCAAAGTTTACCGTATTGATGATACACACAACTTCTGTATTGAACACTTCTTCATCCGAGGTCATCTTGATAAACTTTCGGGCACATGTTCAGTTTCACTCGGATCCGAGCTCATCCACTCGGATATTAGAGACTTCCACTCGGACCATCCGACTCGACCTTTTCACTCGGAAAACAATCTTTCACTCGGATGACTATATTTTCACTCGGAAGACAAACTTTTACTCGATCGATTAATTTTCACTCGACCTTTTACTCGATCATTAGGTTTTCACTCGACCTTTTACTCGATCGGTAGGTTTTCACTCGACCTTTTACTCGATCGGTAGGTTTTCACTCGACCTTTTACTCGATCGGTAGGTTTTCACTCGACCTTTTACTCGATCGGTAAGTTTTCACTTGACCTTTTACTCGATTGGTAGGTTTTCACTCGACCTTTTACTCGATCGGTAGGTTTTCACTTGACCTTTTACTCGATCGGTAGGTTTTCACTCGACCTTTCACTCGATCGGTAGGTTTTTTGCCCGAAAGGTAAACTTTCACTCGACCGGTGAGTTTTCACTCGGATGGTGAGCTTTTCACTCGACCAAAAACATAGCCTGATCTTGATTTGTCTCCCCAAGTCTCATACGACCTCGGATTGAGACGAATTATATATGAAAATCGATCGGCTCGACGAGACGAAACTTTTTCGTGTTGAAGGTTTTTCGATTCAAGGCCGTCTTGAAGGCCGAATTGCTCACGCATTGCATCAGACACTTATCAACATGTGTCTGGTGTCAAGCGTAATATTTTGGTCTCTGACCTGTCCATACCGTATTGACTATAACTTTTACATATGAACTCGGATTGAGATGATTTATATATGAAAATCGACTGTCTCGACGAGACAAAGACAATTCCTTTAGAGCACTCCTTCATCTGAGGTCATATTGAGGGCGTAATCGGCCGAAAAGCACTCAGAACATTAAATTTTGTCACTCGGAGTACAGCTTCGGCCACTGAGATGAGGTCGGATGTCGATGACTTAAAAATCAAAGTTGTTCCACTCGGCGGCCTGAAACTTTTCATGCTTAAAACTCTTTCACTTGAGGCCATCTTACTTGCCTTTTGTTCCTTGCCAAAATCCGGTGTCAACACATGCCCCCCTGTTTTCTGGCAGAGCTTGCGTGCCAGAAAATACTTCTTTTAAACACGATGTCAACACTACATCGGCTGTGCATGCTGAAGACGATAATTGTTATCGGCCATATGCTTAGGCTTGTTGCTTCTTGGGTAGAGCATTTTCAGATAATAGTCGTCTGAGAACAACCATTGGATGCCACGAATGCCTTCATGTCAGTCTCTCATGTCAATCCTTGACTTGACCTTTATCCAAGTTCTCTATGGGGATATTAGAACCATTCGCGATACCGGATGCCAAAAGATTATGTCCATGAACCTTAAAGGAACCATCAACTATTAGGTGAGTCCCCTCATTGTTGATAAAAAATACTCCATCAAGTCTCTGCCGAATAATGTCTGTCTCCTAACTTGGATCCTGCAGATAAGAGAAACTTTCTCCAGCCAGCTATATGACTCGCACTAGATCCATCAATGGCCAACTCCACCGTGGAGTCAGCCGCAACTCGTGAGGTCAATGTTTGAGTGATTCGTCGATGCATATAAGGATAGCATTTGTTGGACGGTTGGCAACGAATCATTCTGAACCTTGATGCATACAACTCTTGTAGTGGTTAGAAGTCCTTTAGCCCGAATAACACATCATATTCGGCTTGATTATTAGTCGTGTAAGCTCTACCCGACAAGAAGTCTTGAAATCCATCCCGTGAAGAAATATGTCAATAATACCAACTCTGGGTGCTGCTAAACTGAATCATGAAAATAATCTCCACAAGACTTTGACTTGGCATCCAGGGAGCACCGACTGATAAATGTGATGTCACACCCCTGTCCTTCGGTCTCTGAGTCAACATTGCCTTGCCCCCCGAGTGAACGAAGCTTCATTCATCTCGGTGACACACTTTCTCTGGATCCTGCGATAAACCAACAATATGAGTCGACAACTTTTGCTGCACTAGATCCTCGATTAGTGGCCGAATAATTAGTCGGCCTTCCAGTGTTGGCAAAACTAAGAATTGGCTTTGGGAATATGACATACACCACAATAAACACAATTAGTCAGATGCCAGCTTTGTCAACACAATGTACTCTTAGGGTGATATGCAAATATCGGCCAAATGTCCTTATCTCATAGGACCTGGAGAACCCGTCCACCAAAGTGTGAATAGCCGAAATAATTCAGATGTTTCAGCCGGGGATAAGTTCTGGGACGCTTTCTTTGATGGAACGACTGAAGAACATGGACGATGTGCCATTTGGAGTCTCCTATAATGAGATGAAAACTGTCGACTCTGCCTGCCGGCTTCACACTTGTCCTCTTTTACTCTTGCTGACTTCGCAATAGGAGATATGGTGCCGCTTTTGAGTCGAGGATTTCCCTTGGGAACCCAAGCCATGTTCCTCTTCTCCAGCTCTTTGACCCTAAGCCAATTCAGCTTTTTCTGTTGCGAATATGGTAAGCCGAGTGGGCATCCCGGCTGTGACTTTGGTTTACGCACTGGCAAGTTCTTCCTGGCTTTGGGCACCTCCAGCTTGGCCTTTCCAAACTCGGCGATTGGATCCTTGAAAGTTACTTGCTTCACTTTCTTGTCCTTAGTAGTCAACATAGACTCGACTGTCTTTTTGTCATCTAGAGTCGGATCTGAAATAGCACATTTGCGGCCATCCTTTTTCACTCGGTACACTTGCTTGACCACGTCCATCTTCTTCGCTGAGCTCCGGACCGATATTTTTTGGTTGAGTCGGTCTTTAGCATGTGGTTGTTGAACAAACGATGATCCTCTAGGAGCTGCATAGTTTTGTTGAGGTGGTTTAGAATATGATGGACGGTGTGCCCTTGATTTATACTTGCCCCATGATTGATATGAATAATAGTCGGCAGGGGGAGGTATCCATGACATCGGCATTGGTGGCCCAAAAGGAGGATATGGAGTCTGCTTGCTCAACATCTTCCTTCGCCAATCCTTGTCTTCAAATTTATGCCTTGGGGGTGACTTCGATGCTTTTGTTTCACTCGGCCGATAAGCACTCTTTGCCTCACTTATCTTCTGATATTTTTCTAATAACTGTGCGAAAGTGACTTTTGGCTTTCTACCTTTGTGCTTACGGCCTTTGCTTTCTTTAGTTGTGTTTGCATCGGTCTTCGAATTTTCTGGTTGCCCCCCAGTGCTAGATGTCTCCATTGTAGATTTCATGGAATTCTCATCTTCGAGATTGTTGTGGATGCACTTTCTAACAATATCCTTGCTCGAAGACTTGACCCCATCATTATTGGTGTGAACCTGTCGACCTTTTGATGAATCGGCTTGAGGTAACCGAGTCAACATTTGATCGCTATCAAGGCCAATCTGATACGACTGGCCATATGCTCGTGCCTCAACAAACTCCAATCATCCTATGTTGTCCGATTGCTCGACTTGATGGATCATGTTGCAATCTTTGACATTTTTCTCGAATAAACATTGCATTCGCTCTTGTCTTGACGACTCGACATCGTGATCAATTATAATAATAGGATTAGTCAGCGATGTACCGATGATGTGATCAACTATGCCTGCACTGGACGTACACTCCTGGTCCATTAAACGATATTGTGATATCGGCTCTGAAACAAAACAACCGAGTGGTGCCAGCTTAGTGTCATCTGACTCGGCTATGCATTGATTTTCGTCGTCCTTTTCCGATGCTTTTGAATCGGCTATCCTGGAGAACTTTGAACCTGGCTTTATATTCCTACAACCAAAATAATTACAGAATATATGTCTCATCTGAGACCAAATGTTAGCCAGGCATGAAACAAACAAAGTTGCCCATATGAATATAAAGTTCAGTCGGCATGACGGGAACAACTTTGGTTGCGATAAGTTGTCATTATTAGCCTCTATGAATGGTGCCATGTGTTGACAGCATGATTAGTAACAAGATAATTCGAAACAAACAGATTACTCTTCTCGATCGGTCTTTCAAGATTAATTAGAATCTTACTAACGAGTGCATCAACAATATGATTTTGACCGAATCGAAAACTGAGTAAACTCTCGGCTAGGTGTACCTTTGTGAAGTCGTTGGAACGAGAAGATGGTTGCACCACTGGAACAATACCCTGCTCCACTTCTGAATAATTCTTGAATGCGTCTTCTTCTTTTTCTGGATCTCGTGCCTCATCACTCGAATTGATTGAGCAGATTTCACTCGGATTGCCCGAGTATATTTCACTCGGATTACCTAATAGGATTTCACTCGGACGCTCTTTGTCAGTTGAACTTTGCTCAGGTGCACGCTTTGGTTCTTGATCTTTATCACTAGCCAAACTTTGTTTGGCCATATAACTTTTCTCTTGATGCTCATCAATTTCTTTGGCACGGAACTCATAGGGCAACATGTAAGCTCCCTCACATCCAGAAAAATCTAACACGGCCAACTCGTTGCGTTTACCGTTCCTTTGCTCGGCGAAACTTGCATCTTCTGTTTTAGCACACGCGGCAATAATTGGCTTGATGCACTCGACTTTAGCCGGCGATGCACTCATCTGGAATGATGCACTCGACTGGCATGATGTACTCAGACGGGTCGATGCACTCGGCTGGTATGATGTACTCGGTATGGATTCTATGCACTCGGTTGTAACCGTCTCTGTGCTCAATCTGGTTTCAACAGAATCCACCATCGTCTTTTCTTTAAAGGAATCGTTCGACTCGGCTGTAGATGACTTATTCATATTTGACTCAGTTTCAACCGAATCAACCATATTAGCCGAGTGAACCCTTTCTTGCTGATTTGCTTGCAAACCTTTTTGCTTCAATATCGCAGAAGGGCCAACATAGTTGCTGGATGGAGGAAGGCACTTGACGTATTCTTGCAAATATTCCTCTCCACGGCTCTTCTTGAGTGCTTCGTAAGCCTGTTGATATTCTGCTGGTAATTCCTCAAGAGTTGGCGTAGTAAATTCGTTGACGCTATTCCCTGTGAGCTTTGGCTTGATCTTGTCCACTTGGGCCACATATTTTTCTGTAAACTCGGCCCTACTTGGAATGGCTTGCCCCCCAATACTTTTATGATCTTTCGGCAATGAAGTGATGTTGCCGAAATTTTGCAATCGTATAGGGGGTGTATAGCATGCTGCAGTGATAGGTGAAGACATGTGCACTACTGTCGAATATTCTCTCTCGCCAATTTGATCAATCGGCAAAACTTTGTCTTCCTTCAGAACCCTAGCTCTTATTGCATCATAATCAGGAACTAATCCCTTTTCATGTTTCCTAAGGCAAATAGCACTAATCTTCTTATTTTCGGCTAAAGTTTTTAATGCAGCCAGAGCCACCTCATCTCCTGTAATATTAGGCACGTATGCTCCTGCAGAATCTCCATTCACTCGGCCATAACCACAAAGGTGATCCGAGTCATAAATATTTTTAGTTTCATATGCCACCGAACAATTAATCTCACGAGGTGTAGTATATGATGTTTGAGGATAACTGGCCAAATAGCTAATGGAAGCATGGCCGATTCCCCCATCCATCGGCATGTTTGGGGATGAACCCGCATATTGCGAGTCGGTTGCCGATGGATAAAATAGTGAGACACCCTCCTGTAATTGAGGTGTCATATATTGATCACTCCAACAAATCGTGTTGTTCACCGGCATATTGAAAGATGTTGCCGATGCACGAAAGTTCAGATTCGTAGGTTGCATGTCGCGATTCTGTAAATTCCAAGTTTCTCCAATGGAATAACTAGTCGGCCTTTGCTCGTTAGGGCTAGCCGACATGACATGTCCATTGAAAGATCTAGCAACATCAACATAATGGCTATTTGCATCTACATAAGGAGATTGATGATACATGTTACCGTTGTAGATTGCAGCCGCTTGATGACGCTCTCCTCGTAGCAAGAACATGCTGGAAACTGTTCAAAGCTTCGTCCCCAGCGGAGTCGCCAAAAAGTGTGTTCGCACACGAACACGTCACGTGTACCCTCGACGCCGGGGGTGATGCACCGCAGCTCACGTCGAAGGAGACCCGACCGACAGCGCGATACGCAAGACAGTCGGCGGGTGCTTTTGCAGACCCGAAACCCCACACGCCCGGGAGGGACCCCGTCAGGGAGTGCGGCGGCTATGGGCTGCCCTAGGTCGATTCGCTCGCCCCTAGAGCCTCGTGGATCGCTGCCCTCCAACGCGAAGAACGAACGAAGAACGAGAAAGAAAGATACAAGGGTAGGGGATAAAGATAGATGAACACAAAAGTGTAATAGATTGATTGGTTCGATTGGTGTTGTTCAATCGGCCGTCACCCCCAACATATATAAGAGGCGGCTGGACTTCCCGTACAAGTAAAGGATTCATCTAGGCTTTCCTTACAAGAAAAATTACATCAATTCGCGTCCTAGAGTCCTAGTTCTATTCCAACTCGGATTCAGTCTGAATCTGGCCCAACTTCTGTCTTCCTCCTTGTGCAGGCCGCCGAGCCTCCATATGACCTCCGATCGAGATGGCCCAAATATCAAACTTGTGCGCCTCGACGATACGAACAACTCTCATGTTGATCACTCTTTCAAATAAGGCCATCTTGAATACTTTTCGAGGTCGTCTTTACCTTCCAGTCGGACTCAGCCTTGAAGTAGACTGAATTATCCGAGTCTTGTAGTGAATTTGCAGGCCATATATTATCTCTGATGATGATGTCTCCAAAACCAAAGTTTACCGTATTGATGATACGCACAACTTCTGTATTGAACACTTCTTCATCCGAGGTCATCTTGATAAACTTTCGGGCACATGTTCAGTTTCACTCGGATCCGAGCTCATCCACTCGGATATTAGAGACTTCCACTCGGACCATCCGACTCGACCTTTTCACTCGGAAAACAATCTTTCACTCGGATGACTATATTTTCACTCGGAAGACAAACTTTTACTCGATCGATTAATTTTCACTCGACCTTTTACTCGATCATTAGGTTTTCACTCGACCTTTTACTCGATCGGTAGGTTTTCACTCGACCTTTTACTCGATCGGTAGGTTTTCACTCGACCTTTTACTCGATCGGTAGGTTTTCACTCGACCTTTTACTCGATCGGTAAGTTTTCACTTGACCTTTTACTCGATTGGTAGGTTTTCACTCGACCTTTTACTCGATCGGTAGGTTTTCACTCGACCTTTTACTCGATCGGTAGGTTTTCACTCGACCTTTCACTCGATCGGTAGGTTTTTTGCCCGAAAGGTAAACTTTCACTCGACCGGTGAGTTTTCACTCGGATGGTGAGCTTTTCACTCGACCAAAAACATAGCCTGATCTTGATTTGTCTCCCCAAGTCTCATACGACCTCGGATTGAGAAGAATTATATATGAAAATCGATCGGCTCGACGAGACGAAACTTTTTCGTGTTGAAGGTTTTTCGATTCAAGGCCGTCTTGAAGGCCGAATTGCTCACGCATTGCATCAGACACTTATCAACATGTGTCTGGTGTCAAGCGTAATATTTTGGTCTCTGACCTGTCCATACCGTATTGACTATAACTTTTACATATGAACTCGGATTGAGATGATTTATATATGAAAATCGACTGTCTCGACGAGACAAAGACAATTCCTTTAGAGCACTCCTTCATCTGAGGTCATATTGAGGGCGTAATCGGCCGAAAAGCACTCAGAACATTAAATTTTGTCACTCGGAGTACAGCTTCGGCCACTGAGATGAGGTCGGATGTCGATGACTTAAAAATCAAAGTTGTTCCACTCGGCGGCCTGAAACTTTTCATGCTTAAAACTCTTTCACTTGAGGCCATCTTACTTGCCTTTTGTTCCTTGCCAAAATCCGGTGTCAACAAATGTCTCCTGACACACGATAGATGCGAGCGGTAGTCACCTCCATAAGTGCTTGAATGCCATTTCCAAGGAGGGAGAGGGTAGAGGTTCCCGAGACGTTGAACGATCAATGATGCGTCCTCAATTACATCCAGAGGGAATTAATTGGAGAAGCAGACTGGAGCCAGCAATATGTGAATGCAACAGAGTTTGGATTCTCATATAAAGGCGCCCCACCACTCCAATCCATCTACTCCTAGTCTCTGCGCAACACTGCTCACTCCAATCCAAGACCAAGTGACCAGAAGCCACAAGCACCTATGGAGGCGATGGACGCGAGGGGCAGTCGGCTATGCCAAATCATCCAAGGCACCGGCCTGCGGCCCCGCACCGCGCAGCGTTTCCAGACAGTACTGGTGACCGCCGGCATCGTAGCCCTCGCCGACACCGGCTTCGCCTCTCGCATGGACGACATGATGGTCAACTCCATCCGCAAGTTCACCGCCGTCAAGAAGCGGGCGGACGACCTAGCCGTACTGCTCCAGCCTATGTGCCCAGGCTCCTCATTGCCTGCCACCCTCATCGGCCGCCATGGTGATGAACTCTTTCAAGCCCTGGTGGCCCTGCAGGTGCTGGAGGTCGTGACGAAGAATGTGCCCCTTGAGGCCGCGCTCGCCTCACAGCGCCTCACCATGCAAGAAATCGTCGACATGTACATCCACATCTATGAGGAAATCGTCTACATAGGCCACTACAAGGCCAGCGAGGACAGAAAGACATTGGCCTTCTTCCAGCGGCTAGAATCTTGGACGCCATTGTTCAGAAGCACGTCGACCTGGCCACGAAAGCCGCTGCTACTTAACTGCCATTCGGTGGGCCGGTGCCCTGAGTCGAGGAGGTGGACATCGTCGATGGATGCATCTCTTCTTCTTGCCTCTTGTAACCAGCACTGCATCGCCTCGTGACCTTAATGTTTTATTAGTATAGTACTCCTTCCGTGGAGTAGTACTGTACATGCTACAGTCTGGACCGTAGCACATTGTTTTCATGGCCATATCAGCTCATTGTTTTCTACTGCTGGTTCACTGGGCTGCCGTGGTACGCACTCCTCCGATGTGACTAGTATATACCGCATGATTCTTTGCTCCTTCTTACTACTACGTACTTCACCGACATGTGGGAGAGCCAGCATCTGGGTCGACATGTCATGCACCAGATTAGAGTGCGGAATGGAAGGGGGCATCACCTCGGTCGTACCGCCAGTAATTCATGACTATAGTGAGTAGTCATATCACAAGTCTTTCCAGCAGTAACGCGCCATCAAATCGCACAGCCCGACCTTTCCAGCAGTAAGTAAGTTCAATCCACTACTCCCTCACCCTCCTCGCCTCTCTGTCAAACCACCTACGCGAAAACGGCCGCGCATACTTCCCGGGAAAAGCCCCGCCCTCAACTTTTAACTACGTGAAAATAGTTCGAGCTTGTTCATTCTATATAGATAATACTAGTACTGTATGTTTATTCCCCCGTGGGGTTGTTCAATGAATGGAGGGTCGGCGAGTACAAGTGAATAATACTACTACTACTAGTAGTAAGTAGGATTCATATAGTTAGTCATCTTAAATAGAGAGTTTCTTTTCTTTAATGCCACGTACACAAATTGAAATGCTTGTTTTTTTGACACGCTTGTTGTGGAGAGAAAAAGATAATCACTCCACTATATATGTACGTAGGGGCCTGGGCGCTTGCTTTACTAGGTTTGCTCTCTTCATTCTCTCATCCTCTCCAGATCTAAACAAGACAGCGCTAGCGACATTTTCTCTCTGCTCACCGCTGGTCACAGATCCGGCCGAATCCCTTCAGCTGATGTGTGTAGAGGACTAGGTGCATCGTTCACGTGGTCATCGTCAGCGAGGGAGGAAACCCACAGCTGCCGGAGGGGCCCGATCCTCTGGCCGTGTCGTTCTCTCTGACACAGCGCCAGCTCAGGAGGTCCTCCGACCCTTCTTCCTCCCTGTTGTATTATGCGCAGATCTGACCTGCCGCCGCCAACATCCCGACAACCCTCAGGTATAAGTTCTTCGAAAGCGGCCTTGCTCTACCGGCCCAGAAATGCACGTGTCTGCATGTGCATTTTTTTCTACTCCCATCAGCTCTTCCAAAGCCACCTAAATTTTTAGTATTATTAGAGGTAAATCTACTTCATGCATTCGAATATAGGACTTGGTTCAAACAATGAAGAAAGGGGGAAGTTGTAGCATGAATCTATGACTTGATTCAAAGAGGAAATAATATGGTGAAAGTAGTAGAGACCGGATACCCAACCGCTCTCTTGGTTGAAAAGGGAAATAACGGGAAAACACAATACAAACTGGATAAGGAGCAGATCTATTATTGGTTGAAAAAAGGATAGAAAGTGACGGCTGGTGGACAAGTCAACATAGTATGTCCAGGATTAGATTTGTTGCCCTCACATAGTAAAAGGTCTCCAGGATTAGAATTGCTGCCCTCACATAGTAAAAGGTCTCCAAGATTAGATTTGCTGCCCTCACATAGTAAAAGGTCTCCAGGATTAGATTTTCTGCCCTCTCACATAGTAAAAGGTCTCCAGGATTAGATTTGCTGCCCTCACATAGTAAAAGGTCTCCAGGATTAGATTTGCTGCCCTCATAGAGCATGAACAAACTCGGCATCACCACTTCATGCCTCCTTGTAGGTACATTGTGCCGATGCATCCACTGTCGTATGTCCTTATACCAACCTTTTGTTGTTGTTAATGTAAGGGCGCATGTAAAATGAAGCGATCACACTATTACCTTAAGGACATGTCTAACCAGTGTTATTGTTAATCTAATGCCTCCAGTGATATGATGCAATTAAACTGTGTTACAAATGGTACTCCTATGTTTTCCCCAGTATGATAAATAAGTTTCTCCTTTACGCTGTTGAGTGTCCTGGTGTCCCCACGGTCCCATGCCCTTAAACCAACTCTTTAGCTGTTGTTGATTTACTGTATCTGGTAAACAAGCAATGCCACCATTAAAGAATCCCATATTTGACGAATGTCATTGTTGATCGTAATGCTTCCAGTAACATGAAGCATTGCTAGCATTTTAAAATTTCTATTGTCCTTGCGTGATTGTCATGAACATAATTAAGATGCTTCTTTTCATTTCGTGTATATTTCGTATATTCTTATTGGCCAGCAACTGTTTACTTTCTATCTTTTTGTGCAGATAGGGATATCCATTTCACCTTGTTGCTATCGTGACCTTTTGGTGAACTGCACAAAACACTTTTTTTGGAATGAGTATCTTGTGTAGTTCAACTAAAATGTCATGTGGGCAACATCTCTCAATTTTGGTGGAACTGCACAAAATGGTGATTGGAGTTTCCAAAATCTCCGTCAAATTCTACTGATAATCTCGTGCAACCTTTTATTAGCCTTTGCAAGATGAGTCGTCACTGTCACCACAATGTCACTTTATTTTAGTGGAACTTCACAAAAGGATAAGCAAATTATAGTTGCACCTTACATGAGCCGGACAGCCAACCTTAATGTTCCTTAATTTTAGTGCAACTACTAAAGAAGAACCTGGCAGCTCACGGGAGCAAGTACTTCTTGCTAGCTGAATGATCCAATCTTTGCTTCATTTCAGGTGAACTGCAGAAAAAGGCGCATGAATTGAATCATGGAACTCCAGGCAAGCTTCATCTGAGTGGAGCAGGAGGTTGAGTTCAAGGAATGCCATTATTATAGTAATCATGCTCTTCTTATTTGTGTTGTGCAAATAGGAATACTCAACTACAGATGTTGTGACAGTCAAGAGCATTTGTGGAGTTCTTCGGTTGTATGACATAGCTAGCAAAGATGGATTTAATCCCGATATTCACTTTATCAAAAGGCTATAATGGGTTAGTTCTGAATCTTGCAAGCTGGGAATCAATGAGATGTGTAGTCATCTTTGTTGTACTTATTATTTGAATCTTATTTGTTGGTTCTAAATCTTGTAAGCTGGGAATCAATGAGATGTGTAGGCATCTTTGTTGTACTTATTATTTGGATATTATTTCTTGGTTCTGAATCTTGCAAGCTAGGAAACACGGCATGATGATGCAAAGGACAACAACCATAACAAATAGTTCAAACTTGGTAGTATTATCTGTGTGAAAGTGCGACAAATGTGCTCATCATGTGCGTCTTGAGAATAATAATTCTAATTGTTGTGCATGTTGATCATGTGGCACTGATAGAACGAGCCAATGCATTGCTTGTTTAAGGTATAAATTTCTATTCAAGCTAATTAAATTTCAGTAAAGTGACCACTAACTCTTGCTAATTTCTATTACACCAACTCTTTGCTCTACTGGTCGGGGTGAAGATACCCCGAACAAGCCCCTCAAAGGATTATGTTCCATAGTAACAAGTGACAGTAAATTTCAGCACACTATATAAATTTTTCATTACCAAATTCCACCTACCAAAGGTGCTTCACTCCCCGGCAACGGCGCCAAAAAAGAGTCTTGATGACCCACAAGTATAGGGGATCTATCGTAGTCCTTCCGATAAGTAGGAGTGTCAAACCCAACGAGGAGCAGAAGGAAATGATAAGCAGTTTTCAGTAAGGTATTCTCTGCAAGCACTGAAATTATCGGTAACAGATAGTTTTGTGATGAGGTAATCTGTAACGGGTAACAAGTAATAAAATTAAATAAGGTGCAGCAAGATGTCCCAATCCTTTTTGTAGCAAAGGACAAGCCTGGACAAACTCTTACATAAAGGAAAGCTCTCCCGAGGACACATGGGAATTATCGTCAAGCTACTTTTCATCACGCTCATATGATTCGCGTTCGGTACTTTGATAATTTGATATGTGGGTGGACCGGTGCTTGGGTACTTCCCTTCCTTGGACAAGCATCCCACTTATGATTAACCCCTCTTGCAAGCATCCGCAACTATAAAAGAAGTATTAAGGTAAACCTAACCATAGCATGAAACATATGGATCCAGTTCAGCTCCTTACGAAGCAACACATAAACTAGGGTTTAAGCTTCTGTCACTCTAGCAACCCATAATCTAATTATTACTTCCCAATGCCTTCCCCTAGGTACAAATAATGGTGAAGTGTCATGTAGTAGACGTTCACATGACACCACTAGAGGAGAGACAACATACATGTCATCAAAATATCGAACGAATACCAAATTCACATGACTACTTATAGCAAGACTTCTCCCATGTCCTTAGGAACAAACATAACTAATCACAAATCATATTCATGTTCATAATTAGAGGGGTGTTAATATGCATAAAGGATCTGAACATATGATCTTCCACCAAATAAACCAACTAGCATCAACTACAAGTAGTAATCAACACTACTAGCAACCCACATGTACCAATCTAAGGTTTTGGAACAAAGATTGGATACAAGAGATGAACTAGGGTTTAAGATGAGGTGGTGCTGGTGAATATGTTGATGGAGATTACCCCCTCCTGATGAGAGGATCGATGGTGATTATTTCCCCCTCCCAGAGGGATGTTTCCCCCGTAGAACAGCTCCACTGGAGCCCTAGATTGGTTCCGCCAAGGTTCCGCCTCGTGGCAGCGGAGTTCCATCCCGAGAGCTTGCTTATGATTTTTTTCCAGGGCGAAATATAGCCAAAGATGGGCGTTGGAGGCCTGCCAGGGGGGCCACGAAGCAGGGGGCACGCCCAGGGGGGTAGGGCGTGCCCCCCACCCTCGTGGATGATGGGTGGCCCCCCTCCGGTGCTTTCTTCGCCCAATTTTTTTATATATTTTGAAACTGACTTTCGTGGAGTTTCAGGACTTTTGGAGTTGTGCAGAATAGGTCTCTAATATTTGCTCCTTTTCCAGCCCAGAATTCCAGCTGCCGGCATTCTCCCTCTTCATGTAAACCTTGTAAAATAAGAGAGAATAGGCATAAGTATTGTGACATAATGTATAATAACAGTCCATAATGAAATAAATATCGATATAAAAGCATGATGCAAAATGGACGTATCACAGAGATGTCCTCCCGCACCGCGGCGGCTTGGGAAAATGTTTCGCGGGCAGGCGACGACTCTTACAGGCGCATGCGTGCCCTCGTCCTTAGGCCGATGGATCAGATCTCCAGGTGGGCGAGGTTGCAGGATGACCTGAAAGCCTCGTTTGAACAGTCTACTGACGTCATCGGGCAACTAAATGAGAGAAATGCGACGCTCCGGGCCAAGCATGACCTGCTGAGGCGAAGATTGTTGAAAGTGCGGAGCAGCAAGAGCAGACCACTGCCTTGTTGAAGAGGATCGGCGTCATCGTCGAGAAACTTATGGACGAGAATGCCATGCTGCGCATCGAGCGCAGAAGGCTGGTGGAGGAATCTGTGGATGCTCTCAAGCAGCATCTTGAGGACAAGAAAGAGCTCGTCGCCGCTCGCCGCGGAGACTAGTTCCCGCGGCCTGCAGCAACGCATCAAGAAAGTACAGATCAGCGAGCCAGATCGTTGTCTTCCTTCTTCTTTTGCCCTTGTGTATTTCGGGCGTTGTCGCATGTGGCTTTTTTTAATTATGTTTCTAAATAAGTAATACAATTATTATCCAATGTCATCGTCCTTATATCCATCATGCTTGCTATAAGTCGTAGTCGATGCCATATAGGTCCGTCGGATCTTACATCAAGATCTGTGCAAAACTTTCTTTTCAGATTTTCATTTTTCTCTCTTAAATCTCAGTCCAGTGAGACATATAGCCACGCCGTAAAACAAGAGCTCATGCGCCATTAATGGAGACGTTGGGATGGAGGTGCGCGGCGGGTAGCGGTCAAAGGCTCTCCTCCCGATGAGCACACGTAGGGGTCTGATCGCACGCCTCCGGTACTCAAATAGCTACCCCGCACGGCACCACCTAGCCAATAAAAAAGGGGACGCATGGCCGCATGTAATTGGTAAGTCAAACGCCCACGGTTTCAATAATACTTGTGTTTCCAATTTGTAACGTGACAGCACTAGTTCCAAAATGACTTTGTTGATTGTTAATGTGTGTGCCTTCACAAATCGGACAGAAAAATTATCACAACATGTTAGTGCCATGTCATGAGACCATGCCAAGTTTCATGATTTTCAGGCGTGTTTTGGAATTACAGGAATTAAAAAACCAAGTTTATCAATCTTTCCAGCCGAGCCACGATGTCCAAATGTTTGAATTTCACTCACATCTCTTGCATGGGACCTAGAAATTCACCCAAGGACACACATGTGATTTTTCAAACAACTTTGGTGCACTGGAGCATGTGCTTGTAGTACAAATTTGAATTATGCACATTAAATGCGTAGAAACTCAATTAATGTATAAAAAGGCCTAACGAACACGGAATAATTCCAAAATTTAGCACGATACTTCTATTTGGTCTAATCTGCCAGTGCACAAAAATTAAGGAGGGAGAAGGCAGTGTACGTATGTCGTTTCACACACGGAGGTGGCACCTTCCCTCTCGGAACCAGGAGTCTTCTTGAGGGAAGCTCCGGTTTCCAAGAAGCTTACACCAAAGCTTGTCCCAATTTGGCCAAAAAAATTACCGCAGCATGTTGGTGCCATGTCATGACACCATGCCAAGTTTCATGATTTTCAGGCTTGTTTGGAATTATAGGAATTAAAAACCAAGTTTCTCAATCTTTCCGGCGGAGCCACGACGCCCAAATGTTTGAATTTCACTCCCATCTCTTGCATGGGACCTAGAAATTCACCCAAGGACACACATGTAATTTTTCAAACAACTTTGGTGCACTGGAGCATGTGCTTGTAGTTCAAATTTGAATTATTCACATTAAATGCCCAGAAACTCAATTAATGTATAAAAAGGCCAAACAAACACGGAATAATTCCAAAATTTAGCACAATACTTGTATTTGGTCTAATATGCCAATGTACAAAAATTAAGGCGGGAGAAGGCAGTCTACGTATGTCGTTTCGCACATGGAGGTGACACGTTCCCTCTCGGAACCACGAGCCTTCTTGAGGGAAGCTCCGGTTTGCAAGAAGCTCACACCAAAGCTTGTCCCAATTCGGCCAAAAAAATTACTGCAGCATGTTGGTGCCATGTCATGACACCATGCCAAGTTTCATGATTTTCAACCATGTTTTGGATTTATAAGAATTAAAAAACCAAGTTTCTCAATCATTCCGACCGAGCCACGACGCCCAGATGTTTGAATTTTATTCCCATTTCTTGCATGGGACCTATAAATTCACCCAAAGACACTCATGTGATTTTTCAGAGAACTTTGGTGCATTGGAACATGTGCTTGTAGTTCAAATTTGAATTATGCACATTAAAAGCCCAGAAACTCAATTAATGCATAAAAATGCCAAACGAACTCGGAATAATTCCAAACTTAAACACTGCACTCGTGTATTAGTTGCATGTTCACTGTACGTAAATATTCTAGCAATTCAAACACCATCCTTTCCCTCCATAACACCATTTTGTCTTTCAAAACATAATGAAAAAATCAGGTATACCACAAACAGTTTACTAGAAAGAATCGTGTGGGATAAGATATAAAATATCTTGGAGAATCGTCTTCTCTGGCTTACGCAGGAAGCTTCATCGTCTACAGTCCACCGCTCCAGCTTGAACCACACTTGCGCGTCAGTTTCTCGCGGCACCAAGCGAAAAAATTTTGCCACCACGAAAATATCTATCTCCCCGCCCCCTCCCTCCTACCAAAAGCCACATTTCCACTGTTATTCCATGCTTTCCAAGTTCAAACCTTCACTTCTGCTTACTGGCAGCTCAGCCTCCTCGCCGGCGACCCTTCTTCTTGCAGCGCCGCCTCCTCGCCGGCTACCCTTCTTCTTGCAGCGCCGTCTCCTCGCCAGTGACCCTTCTTCTGGCAGCGCCGCCTCCTCGCCTGTGACCCTTCTTCTTGTTGCACGGCCTCCTCGCCATCGACCCTTCTTCTTGCTACGCGGCCTTGTCGATATGGTCAGGTTATCCACACCCCACCCACACCATCCTCCTCCTTTCCCGTCCCACATGCCCCGACTGACGGAGCGACACCTTCCACTGAAATCACTGCCCCCCTCCTCCAATTAAGCTCCGCCCACAGTCATTTTACAGGTAGTATAACATGGAGCTGAGTAGCATACGGCCGCACGCGCGAACGAGGTCGCTATGGCTGCCATGTGTGTCGACCGCCAGATCTTGGAGGAGCACCTCGTCTTCGAGGCCACCGTCGACACTGCCACACGGTTGTCTACTTTAAAATATAGTTCATGATGTTTTCTCGAGGCCACCGCCAGTGCCTTCTAGTGATTTGTCCTCTGTAATGTTAATATGCAATGTGATGTTCAGTTAATAGTTTGGTCCTCTGAAATGTAATGTTCAGTTAACACTTTGGTCCAACAATTTCTACATTTTGTAGTACTGTTCTCAAGCATTCTTTGTTTTGTTAACTGTCTTATCTTCTAGTACATGTTTCTATTCTGCAATGTCGGGCTCAGTTAACTATTTTGGTTCATTTGGTCTATTGTCCATTTAACTGTTTGGTTCAGTTCTACAATTTGATTTTCATTTGTTCTGGGTACAATTTTGTATTGTTATGCATGTGACACCAATCGAATTTGGCTGTGCTCAATACATATTCTATTGATAGTATGGCAACTCTTAGTTAACCTGATCAAGATCTTCCTTATGTGTGTTGCAGGGAAACAATGGGAGACACTATGGTTTACCATCGAGGTTTGTTCAAGCAGGGTCCTTTGGCTAATAGCACATTATTGTGCAGTTGCAGGAATCATTCTAATATTTAGGTTTCTTACAATTTGGTCTTGCGCATGTAGGTCCTGCTGTGAGAGGCTTAGACCCACTGTTCGACCCATTTTGCATATGGGGAAATGAGATGTCCGTGAATATTAGTCAAGTCAAGAAACTCAAAAAGATTGTTGGGATGAAGAAACTTGTGACGAATAACAGCAAGATGTTTGTTTGCACAATGAAGAAGACATCAGTCAACTATAGGATGGTACCAACTCTTTTACCTTGCTTTTACCCCTTGCGCCATTTCAAAATTTACAACATCGATTTATGTATAGCTTTGTTTTCAGTACTTTTCAAAGCAGTTCATCGATGATTACCTCTCAAACCACTTGCATGGTCAAGAGGCGAGGAAGGTATTCATTCAACACCTATGGTACAATATTGAAGTCTTGCAGAAGAGGACAAAAGTTGGGCGGGCAATTATCCATAGCCACTAGCCTAAAGTTGCAAGGACATTCAACATCACTGAAGGCTCAATATTTGCCTTCCGCTTCTGCAGTTTCCCAGATGAGATTCATCTATCTATTTACCGTGTATGATGCTACTTTCTAAAGATTTTTGATGATGCATGTGAAACTTGGTGCTGTTGTGTAATGGCGTAATTGAGTGCCGAAGCTATCTGATGTAATTTGATTATGAAATCCTGGTTGCTTTTATACAGATATGAAATATCTGGTGTGTTTTATAAGAAATATCAGTTTGATTAGTACATGGATTATCAATAATAGGCTAATTACCCTGCTTATTGGGGTTTTCTATTGTAAACGGTTACTCGGACAGCACCGTGGACGATGAACTCAAACAACCCACACGGTTTCTAGAAAGTAGGCGTGTTCGATCAACTAACAATCACACATGGCTTCTGGCAGCGAACTGTTTGCGTTAGGCCACCTTGCACAAACGTTTCCACGGAAAGAACTATGTGTGATATACATACCTACGGAAAATGTTTTTCTAGGATTCTCCGTGTGGGATGTAGATACATACGGAAATGATTTTCTAGGATTCACCATGTGGGATGTACATACCTACGGAAATGATTTTCTGGGATTCACCGTGTGGGATGTACATACCTACAAAAATGATTTTATCGGATTACCGTGTGGGATGTACATACCTACGAAAATGATTGGGTTTCGATGCCTCGCCCGATCGCACATGGCCCCTGCCTGGGTCCTAGGAGGGCCTATCCCCGACGATTTCTGGGTCGTGTGGGAAGGACACCCTATCGCACACACTCACTGGTGACGGTTCCAAATGTCGTCGCGGAAAGGGGTTAAAAGCTGTTTGTTTAGGACGTCGTTGTACCAGTGATAACACGTAGTAGGTGACTATAACTTGCAAGATCGGATCTAGAACATGGATATAATGATGATAACATAAACAGTTCAGATTTTAAATCATGGCACTCGGACCCAAAGTGACAAGCATTAAGCATGGCAAAGTCATAGCAACATCAATCTAAGAACCTAGTGGATACTAGGGATCAGGCCCTAACAAAACTAACTCAATTACATGATGAATCTCATCCAACTCCTCGCTGACCAGCGAGCCTACGAAGGAATTACTCACTCCCAGTGGGGAGCATCATGGAATTGGCGATGGAGAAGGGTTAGTGATGACGAAGAATGAAGATCCCCCTCTCCGGAGCCCCAAACGGACTCCAGATATGGACTCCCGATGAAGAATAGGAGGTGATGGCTGTTCCGTCTCGTGGATCACGATAATTTTTTCTCCAAATATGTGATTTTATAGTATCAGGGTTGAGGTCTGCGGGGCCACCAGGTGGGGACAACCCACCTGGGCACGCCATGAGGGGGGGTGCCCCGGTGGGTTGTGCCCATCCAGGTGCCCCCCTCCGGTGGATCTTGGCTCCAGAAATTCTCTTTATTTATATAAAAATTCCTCGCAAAGTTTCGTTCCATTCCGAGAACTTTTATTTCTTCACAAAAACAACACCATGCTAGTTCTACTAAAAACAACATCAGTCCGGGGTTAGTTTCATTCAAATCATGGAAATTAGAGTCCCAAATAAGAGGAAAGCGTTAGGAAAAGTAGATACGTTGGAGACGTATAAACAACTCATGTCCATGGTTAGGAAACCTTAACCATCTTTGATCAACGAGCTGTCTAGTGGAGGCTCACTAGGGACACGGTGTTGGTATATGTATTCACACATGTATTAAGGTTTCCGATCAATACAGTTCTAGCATGAATAATAAACCTTTATCATGAATAAGGAAATATAAAATAACAACTTTATTATTGCCTCTAGGGCATATTTCCTTCACTGACCACTCCTATTTACCCCCAAGGTGTTTCCTCTAACTTGGAATGATGATCTTGGTCATATCATGCATATGTTGCCTTGCAGTGCCTACTTTTGACATCATATATGCCATCTGCTTAGTTTAGACATGTTCTGTATTGCCACCTATTTAGTTTCTACATCCTATATGGGAATTATGCAGTCTCATCTCTTTTAGCCATCCATAATATATGTGAAATATGTAATGCCATCCCGTTTAACCAGGCATCATATATTTGAATGATATCTTGCCCATCCTTTTCTTCATTACATTTCCATTTGTCGACAATGTTTGTACATTAAACTACTCTTCCTGTGAATCAGCCATTTGAGTGGGTAATGGAAAAATCTAGAGTGAAAACAAGGTCTTCAAAGCAGACAGTGCTACCTGTCGAAGTAGATCTCTTGCTGGGTCCCGATAGCTCCTCGGAGATGGATTCAGAGACAGATGACCAGTCCTATTCCCCCACTAAGGTGTATACTCTAACTTGGCACGGTTATACTGCTCATATCATGCATATGGTGTCTTGCATTGCATAGTTTAGACATCATATACACAAGATTCAACACCATGTTCTTAGTTCACACATCATATATGCCAATGCCCTCTGCTTATCATATAAATCACATATGTGAAGTAAATCATGTGATCCTGATTACTTAAATAACATGTATGTGAATTATGTCATGTGAACCTGTTTACTAAATACATCATATAATTATCTCATGCCATCCTGTTTAGTTAGTCATCATATCTTTGAATTATGTCATGCTATGATATCCAGTTTAGATAGACATCATATATGTGAAATTATGTCATGCTATCCTTTTTAGTTAAACAATATACATGTCAACTATTTCATGCCCTCTTTTTTCCACACTATCTATTGCATATGTCTCTCATACAATGTCTGTACATTCAACTATGTTTCCTGTTTATCAGCCATTTGAATTGGAGCGGGGTGATGGCAATATCTAGCTGAGTAAAAACACGGTATTCAAATAAAACAGTGCTACCTCTTGGTGGAGATAGCACCCTAGTTGTACATGCACGAGAACCAGCCCTACCACACATAACCCAGACTCTCGCAGATTGTACCCCTACTGCGATGGACAGAGAACCAGCTTCACCCAATCTGATAGTAACCCAGTTCATGTTGACACAACACCATCTCCACCACAGAGCTCCCAAACAAGAGCAGTTAATAAGGAAGCTCCAATGCCCAAAGCTTCAGTACTACCATGGCGAACCCCAACTCCACCAGTTAGTACACCTATTCTTGTGGAGGAAGCACAACAAGCCATTCATAGTTTAGCATCTATTGCATTTGATTCTGTTAAATCCTATGTGCATATCTTCCCATCATGGAAATATTATACTAAATATGAAGGAAAATGTCGGTTGCAAGTGTTTGTCCAGGAGTTATGTGTAAGTAATGTTATTCATGGCAATTACTTTGCTTTGTCCCATACATTCTACCTCCATGATGGTTATAATACAGCAAATCTTCCCATTTTTCTCTATAGAGAAGGACCAATTTGGAAACTCAGGATGAGGTAACATGTGCTAATACCTCTGCTATCTTCAAGAATGCTTGGTGGTAGTATCGGAATTACCTGAAGAAAACATACTTCACTGGCAAAGAAACTCATCAAATTCCCTTACGTTCTCCTGAGACACATTTACTGGATGATGACTGGGAACGCCTTGTTCTGTACTGATCCCGAACCAAGAATGTGGTAAGGTCTATGAGCTCATTTTTTATTTTTAAGTGCTATATGCATGCGTCTTACTTTACTCTATTCATGTAGAACAAGTGCTCAAACCTGAATAACAACTGTTCTCATTTAAGATTGCATTGCTATTGTGCATACTGCATTTCTCTTGTATCACTGTATTTACTCATAAAAACTTATTTTTAAATTGAAGGATCCAATCGAAACTCCAATGGCACAACAGGTATGTTTACACATGTTTCTTTAACAGGTTTGCTCTTATAAATAGCTCTGTTGATTTCGATTTCAATTGTGTATACAATTGACTTCTCATATCATGCACGTTACTAGCATCACAACAGAGCCAATAGTGTTGTTGTACATGTAGACCTATGTGGTACCCATCTGAAATCTTGTTGTGCTGAGTAGTTTCCACGCTTTGTATTCTTTCAGTGCTACTTTGTCTTGAACTGATATGATTTGAACCGTGTCTCTATTTTTATTTGGCAAGACAATGCAGTGACCATAGGACATAGATATATGTTTGTTTGATGCTTTTATTATGTACTACTTGGCAATGAAAGATATGGTAGTTTAATCATATCCACCTTACTAATGCACTGGTTCACCGAAATGAGTTTCATATACTAGTACATGCTAAACTTGTTATGTGTATGCTTGTTTATTCTTTTAGAATGCTAACAAAATATTGGGGAAGAGTGCCTTATTAAGCAATAGTAAAAAAAGTAATGCAGATAAGGTTCAGGATAGTGAGACATCCTTGTTGGTATCCAACAAAGCTGATAAAACAGCTTTGAAGACAGTGAGACAACCCCAAAGTCATGTCTTGGTGTAGTGTTCGAGTTACTGGCCACTACCGCTGGCACAAGCTATTCAAACTCACTATATGAATCAGTTCGGTTTCTTGAGTCTCAACTACAAGCTGAAAGACATCGATCATCTATGCTGCGACAAGAAGCCAAAGGACTGCGGAAGTCCCTGGAGAATTCAGATGCATACTTTCTGGTGCAGCAGCAAGCATTGGAGGATTTTAGCGCCAAACAGGAGAAAGCTAATAAGCTTGCTAAGCTTATTGACGGCATGGTGGATACCCAGGATAACGTTTCTTGAGCTCTTCTGAAGTTGTTTCAGTTATGGACTTGTTTTGCTGCCGTGTTTATTTGCACTAGTGGGCAATTTAGACGGCCAGTGTATGTAATATGCTGCTTTGTTCCCTATATTTGCACTAGTGGCAAACTTTGATGCCCAGTGGATGTAATATGTGTACTAGCCGTAATAGCCTAGCGTTAGTTGCTTGCTTATCTATTTCCATATTGTCTTGTTTAGTTGTTTGCTTGTAGTCACTACGGTTCTTTTTCCGCATTTTTCTAGTTGCCACAATAACCTATTTTTATGACTAGGCCACAATAACCATGGAAACACACGAACTATTGTAAACATGGTCCTGCTACCTGCTGTAGTCACCATGGCCCTCCTACGGGTCGTAGGATGCATGGGCCTTCTACGGGCCATAGGATCCATGGGCCTTCTACGGGTCGTAGGATCCATGGGCCTTCTATGGGCCATAGGATCCATGGGCCTTCTACGGACCGTCTAATCTATGGGCCTTCACGGGCTGTATAATCGTTTCTCCCAACATGGGTCGTACTATTCGTGGACCAATAACAGTCCGCAGAATGGGTCGTAAACGGGCTAGAGTGGAAATCGTCCATTTTATGGCCCGACCATAATGGGTCGTTAATAGGCCGTATTTGATGACGCTATGAAAACAGCCCAACGGGTTAACGGGCCACAAACGGGATGACCGTAACCACGGGCTGAATTTGGCCCACAAGCGGAACAGGCCAGTAACGGACCGTAAGTAACCGAATTCTAGAAATGATCCCAAGAATAAATGGGCCCTTAGAAGGCCGAAGGTTAACACGGGTTGGAAACGACCGACGGAATAATGGGTCGTTAATGGGTATAAAGGGATACAGTATTCATTAGGGGTAGTTTCATCTCGGGCCTTTAATGGGTCCAGACTTACAAAGGGCCTCCTATGAGTCAAAAGACATCATGGGCCATAAATAGGCCGGAAGTTACAATGGATTGGAATCATATTGGACGGTCTAGATGACGCTACTGGGTCTAATTCGGGTAGGCCATAACGGGTCGTGAGTTAGTGGGTTGTAAATGGCGATATGCGAACAGGCCGTTAACAGGCTTTCCATGGGTCGGCCCGCTACCTTTTTACCAAGTCAAACGGGCCGGACTTTTCACCCGAATAGGACTTTGTTGGGCCATGCCACATGTCGGCGTATCATAGGCGCGTTCGGTCCAATGAGTGGATGACATCTGTCCCAACAGTGAGTCGACGCGTGGTTTCTCTGGCCATTGAGAATTTTACACGTGGAAAATCCCCATTGGTCCGGGCTGTTAACGGGTTATCGGGTCCAAACTGGAACCCGATAGCTTAACGTCGACCCGTTATGGTGGATGCCACGTGTCGGTTACCCTTGACGAAAGCACTTCTATGACGCGTGATTTATCGTCATGGAAGTGGACACTTCTGTGATGATAATTTTGGTAATGTCATGGAACACTTCTACGACAGCACATGTATGACTATCTTGATTCTGTCATAAAATCGTCATGGATGTACATGCATGACAGAAAACGTGACCTACTGTGACAAACATGTATCATCACGGAAGTGTATTTTTTGTAGTGTTGCCATCCTGCTACTTCCACTTCTACTGCTGATGATGATGTCATGGAGGATGATGAGGAGACTGAACATGGTGATCTAGATGAGACCGAGGAGTCATAGGAGGACTACTGAGCTCTGGGGCGTTAGCATCGCTCTTTTCCTTTTTGGTGTCTTGATGCCAAAGGGGGAGAGGGTTCTGTTAGGTCTCAAGTTTTGCATGGGATGTGTTTCATTAGCTTCGAGTTGAGAGTTGAACTTGAACTTCTATTTTCCTTCCTTTAAAGTGTGAACCTTGTGGTGCGAGTCTTGCATGGTGTGAGACATGCATTCCCTATCTATCCTCTAGTATTTTCATTAAGGTCTTTACTCTCTACATGTATGCGTATTGTCTATCTTCTCAGTCTTTTTTTATTGGTTGGTTGCTACCTCTTGAGCACTGCGTTGGTTTTCCCTTGAGGAGGAAAGGGTGATGCAGTAAAGTAGCATAAGTATTTCCCTCAGTTTTTGAGAACCAAGGTATCAGTCCAGTAGGATATCACGCTCAAGTCCCACGCACCTACACAAACAAATAAGAACCTCGCAACCAACGCGATCAAGGGGTTGTCAATCCCTTTACGGTCACTTACGAGAGGGAGATCTGATAGATATGATAAGATAATATTTTTGGTATTTTTATGATAAAGAGAAATAAAGATGCAAAGTAAAATAAACAGCAAAGGAAATAACTAAGTATTGGAAGATTAATATGATAGAAGATAGACCCGGGGGGGCATAGGTTTCACTAGTGGCTTCTCTCAAGAGCATAAGTATTATGGTGGGTGAACGAATTACTGTCGAGCAATTGATAGAATTGAGCATAGTTATGAGAATATCTAGGTATGATCATGTATATAGGCATCACGTCCGAGACAAGTAGACCGAAACGATTCTGCATCTACTACTATTACTCCACACATCGACCGCTATCCAGCATGCATCTAGAGTATTAACTTCATAAGAATAGAGTAATGCTTTAAGGAAGATGACATGATGTAGAGGGATAAACTCATGCAATATGATATAAACCCCATCTTTTTATCCTCGATGGCAACAATACAATATGTGTCGGTTCCCTTTCTGTCACTGGGATCGAGCACCGCAAGATTGAACCCAAAGCTAAGCACTTCTCCCATTGCAAGAAAGATCAATCTAGTAGGCCAAACCAAACTGATAATTCAAAGAGACTTGCAAAGATAAACCAATCATACATAAAAGAATTCAGAGGAGAATCAAATATTGTTCACAGATAATCTGGATCATAAACCCACAATTCATCGGATCTCGACAAACACATCGCAAAAGAAGATTACATCGAATAGATCTCCAAGAGAATCGAGGAGAACGTTGTATTAAGATCCAAAGAGAGAGAAGAAGCCATCTAGATAATAACTATGGACCCGTAGGTCTGAAGTAAACTACTCACACATCACCGGACAGGCCATGGAGTTGATGTAGAGGCCCTCCGTGATCGATGCCCCCTCCGGTGGAGCTCCGGAAAAGGCCCCAAGATGGGATCTCTCGGGTACAGAAGGTTGCGGTGGTGGAATTAGGTTTTCGTGGTGCTCCTGGATGTTTGGGGGTACGTGGATATATATAGGAGGAAGAAGTACGTCGGTGGAGCAACGGAGGGCCCACGAGGGTGGAGGGCGCGCCCCCTGCCTCGTGCCCTCCTCCATTGTTTCTTGATGCCCACTCCAGGTCTCCTGGATCACGTTCGTTGAGAAAATCACGTTCCCGAAGGTTTCATTCCGTTTGGACTCCGTTTGATATTCCTTTTCTTCGAAACCCTAAAATAGGCAAAAAAAACAGCAATTTGTGTCGGGCCTCCGATTAGTAGGTTAGTCCCAAAAATGATATAAAAGTGTAAAATAGAGCCCATTAACATCCAAAATAGATAACATAATAGCATGGAGCAATCAAAAATTATAGATACGTTGGAGACGTTTCATTGGTCTATAAAATCTAGGGGGAGCATTCATCCTAATGTGTGACTTTGCATTCCAAAAGCAAATCAAAATAGTGCACATAACTAGGTGGAGCCCGGCTACATTTTCTAGACTTCAAGTGCAAATCTTGTAGTTTTCATTATCCACCAAAAAGGGGGAGATTGTTAGGGCATTTCCCGTTTTTGTGTTTTGGTGATGATGACAACTCTCTTTGTGTTCTAATCGTGTGCCAAGTTCTTCAGGTACTCTATGATTGGGTACTGGACGATTAGGCATTCCCTCCAGATGGAAAAGATCGAAGACGGTGTTCTCTGCGTGTTTATTTCTTTGGTCGTAGTGAACCCGTAATATTAAGAGAGAATCCACTTCGGAAGATATTGGGTGAATCAATGCACGTACACATCTCTTTTCACCCACCATTTCCTTCTGTTCGAGTAGATGGAGGTCCCTATTTCATTCCAAACTAGTGGTTTACTCTCCAAGCGGTTGCCGTATGGGCGGTTGTACCGCCTGCCCAGTTAAACTGGCACAATCACCGCCCCTGGGGTGATACCCTGGGGTTGCTACTCCCAGATATATGCCCAACGGTTGTACCGCTGCCCCCGGGCAGTGGTACCACCTCCGCTCGGGGAAAACTAGGGGGTGCTTCACGGGTGGTTGTACCGGCCAGGTACCCACCAACCCCCGGACTCGGTTCTGTGATGGGGCAGTCCTTGGGCGGTGGTGGCCCGGTTGTCCCGGTTATGTTCTGCTAACTAGTACTACCGGTGACCGGGGCGGTTCTACCGCTTTGGACTTAGTCACCCCGCATCTTGAGCCAGGCAGTAGCTCCAGTGCAACTACCACTTGACCACCGTCATAGGTGTGATTCCCTCCAGTTCTGGGCAGTTGTTGGGCGGTATCGCGGTAGGCGAGCCGATGTTCCGGTTACTCGGTGTAACCGGTACTACCTAATAACCCACAAGTATAGGGGGTCGTTTGTAGCATTCTTCGGTAAATAAGAGTGTCAAACCCAACGAAGAGCTAAAGGCAGAACAAATATTCCTCAAGTTCTAGCGACCACCGATTCAACTCTATGCACACCTAACGTTTGCTTTACCTAGAACAAGTATGAAACTATTTTGCAAGAATAAAACTATGAGTACTTTGCGAGACTAAAACTACGAATAAATTGCAAGGAAATAAAAGTGGATAACTTTTGTCCATAAGAAAGTCATTTGTCCCTAGGCAATTGATAACAAGTACCGGTAATCATTCTTGCAATTCTATATGAGGGAGAGGCATGATCTAACATACTTTCTCTACTTGGATCATATGCACTTATGATTGGACCCCTAGCAAGCATCCGCAACTACTAAAGATCATTAAGGTCATGAAACCCACATTAAGTATCAAGTCCTCTTTATCCCATACGCCATAACCCACTTATCCGCGTTTAGGTTGTTGTCACCCCCACAACACTGACAATAAGCAAACCATAAACATATTGCAACACCCTACATCGGGGGGCCCTCCGTTTGCGCGACACGGAGGGCATCGTAGGACAGCACCATAAATAAATATACAATCATACCAACCAAGATCACGATTAACCCACAGGACAAAACTGATCTACTCAAACATCATAGGATAACCATAGACCATTGGGAAATAATATATGGAGTTGAGCACCGTGTTTAAGTATAGATTACAACGAAGAGAAGAGGTGTTACACCGCTACCTAGAGGGGGAGAGAGTTGGTGTTGACGGTAGCAAGATTGTTGATGTAGATCGCTGATAACCCACAAGTATAGGGGATCGCAACAGCTTTCGAGGTAGAGTATTCAACCCAAATTTATTGATTCGACACAAGGGGAGCCAAAGAATATTCTCAAGTATTAGCAGCTGAGTTGTCAATTCAACCACACCCAGAAACTTAGTATCTGCAGCAAAGTGTTTAGTAGCAAAGTAATATGATAGTGATGGTAACAGTAACAAAAGAGTAATGAAAGCAAAGTAATGTTTTTGGTATTTTGTAGTGATTGTAACAATAGCAATGGGAAAGTAAATAAGCGTAAAACATTATATGGAAAGCTAGGCATGGGATCAATGATGGATAATTATGCCGGATGCGGTTCATCATGTAACAGTCATAACATAGGGTGACACAGAACTAGCTCCAATTCATCAATGTAATGTAGGCGTGTATTCCGAACATAGTCATACGTGCTTATGGAAAAGAACTTGCATGACATCTTCTGTCCTACCCTCCCGTGGCAGCGGGGTCCTTACGGAAACTAAGGGATATTAAGGCCTCCTTTTAATAGAGAACCGGAACAAAGCATTAGCACATAGTGAATACATGAACTCCTCAAACTACGGTCATCACCGGTAAGTATCCCGATTATTGTCACTTCGGGGTTAACAGATCATAACACATAATAGGTGACTATAGACTTGCAAGATAGGATCTAGAACTCTCATATATTGATGAAAACATAATAGGTTCAGATCTGAAATCATGGCACTCGGGCCCTAGTGACAAGCATTAAGCATAGCAAAGTCATAGCAACATCAATCTCAGAACATAATGGATACTAGGGATCAAACCCTAACAAAACTAACTCGATTACATGGTGAATCTCATCCAACCCATCACCGTCCAGCAAGCCTACGATGGAATTACTCACGCACGGCAGTGAGCATCATGAAATTGGTGATGGAGGATGGTTAATGATGACGACGGCGACGAATCCCCCTCTCCGGAGCCCCGAACGGACTCCAGATCAGCCCTCCCAAGAGGTTTAGGGCTTGGCGACGGCTCCGTATCATAAAACGCGATGATTTCTTCTGCTTTATTTTTTTCTCCCCGAAAGCAGTTATATAGAGTTGGAGTTGGATTCGGGGTTTTCCAGGGTGCCCACAAGGTAGGGGGCGTGCCCTAGGGGGCGCGCCCCCCACCCTCATGAGAAGGGTGTGGGCCCCCTGGTCTTCATCTTTGGCGAGGATTTTTTATTATTTATTATAAGATATTTCGTGGAGTTTCAGGTCATTCTGTGAACTTTTGTTTTCTGCACATAAAACAACATCATGGAAATTCTGCTGAAAACAGCGTCAGTCCAGGTTAGTTCCATTCAAATCATACAAGTTAGAGTCCAAAACAAGGGCAAAAGTGTTTGGAAAAGTAGATACGACGGAGATGTATCAACTCCCCCAAGCTTAAACCCTTGCTTGTCCTCAAGCAATTCAGTTGACAAACTGAAAGAAATGAAGAAAAACTCTTACAAACTCTGTTTGCTCTTGTTGTTGTAAATATGTCATGCTAGCGTTCAAGTTTTCAGCAAAGATTATAACTAACCACATTTGCAATAATTCTCTGGTCTCATGTTTACTCATATCAATAGCATAATCAACTAGCGAGCCATAATAATAAAACTCGGATGACAACACTTTCTCAAAACAATCATAATATGATATAACAAGATGGTATCTCGCTAGCCCTTTCTGAGACCGCAAAACATAAATGCAGAGCACCTTTAAAGATCAAGGACTGACTAGACATTGTAATTCATGGTAAAAGAGATCCAATCATAGTCACACCCAATATAAATTAACAGTAATGAATGCAAATGACAGTGGCGCTCTCCAGCTAGTGCTTTTTAATAAGAGGGTGATGACTCAACATAAAAGTAAATAGATAGGCCCTTCGTAGAGGGAAGCGGGGATTTGTAGAGGTGCCAGAGCTCGGTTTTGAAATAGAGGTGAATAATATTTTGAGCGGTATACTTTCATTGTTGACATAACAACCAAGAGATAGCGATATCTTCCATGCTGCACACATTATAGGCGGTTCCCAAACAGAATGGTAAAGTTTATACTCCCCCTCCACCAACAAACATCAATCCATGGCTTGCTCGAAACAACGAGTGCCTCCAACATACATTAGGTCCCAGGGGGAGTTTTGTTTGCAATTATTTTTGATTTAGTTTGCATAAAGCATGGGACTGGGCATCCCGGTGACTAGCCCTTTTTCTCGTGAGTGAGGAGCGGAGTCCACTCCTCTTGAGAATAACCTGCCTAAAATGGAAGATACAGACAGCCCTAGTTGATACATGAGCTATTCGAGCATACAAAACAGGATAATTATTTGAAGGTTTAGAGTTTGGCACATACAAATTTACTTGGAATGGCAGGTAGATACCGCATATAGGAAGGTATAGTGGACTCATCTGGAATAACTTTGGGGTTTTAAGGGATTGGATGCACAAGCAGTATTCCCGCTTAGTACAGGTGAAGGCTAGCAAAAGACTGGGAAGCGACCAACTAGAGAGCGACAACAGCCATGTACATGCATTAAAATTAATAAACATTTGGATGCAAGCATGAGTAGGATATAATCCACCATGAACATAAATATCGTGAAGGCTATGTTGATTTGTTTCAACTACATGCGTGAACATGTGCCAAGTCAAGTCACTTAAATCATTCAGAGGAGGATACCACCCTATCATACCACATCATAACCATTTTAATAGCATGTTGGCACGCAAGGTAAACCATTATAACTCATAGCTAATCAAGCATGGCACAAGCAATTATGATCTCTAATTGTCATTGCAAACATGTTTATTCATAACAAGCTGAATCAAGAATGATGAACTCATCATATTTACAAAAAACAAAAGAGGTCGAGTTCATACCAGCTTTTCTCATCTCAATCAGTCCATCATATATCATCATTATTGCCTTTCACTTGCACGACCGAATGATGTGAATAATAATAAGAGTGCACATGCATTGGACTAAGCTGGAATCTGCGAGCATTCAATAAACAGGAGAAGACAAAGCAATATGGGCTCTTTTGTTAGGTAAACAATAATGCATATAAGAGCCACTTCAACAATTTAATCATGGTCTTCTCCTACTGACCCCCAAAGAAAGAAAAGAAAGAAAACTATTTACACGGGAAAGCTCCCAACAAGCAAAAGAAGAACAGGAAATATTTTTGGGTTTTCTTTTTAATTACTACTACAAGCATGGAAAGTAAATTAATTAAAAGCTACAACTATTTTTTTTTGGTTTTTCTTAAGGTTTATTAAACACACAAGAAGAAAGAACAAAAGGAAATAAACTAGCATGGATAATACAATGAAAAAGTATGAGCACCGACATCTAGCAATGAGTGTGTGTGAACATAAATGTAATGTCGGTGAGAAATATGTACTCCCCCAAGCTTAGGCTTTGGTGCCTTTTCCTTCGAGCTTTGGCTCGATGAGCCCCTCAATAATCTCCTCATCATTTTCTGAAAAAATCTGAAATTTTTAGTAACTTCAAAATAAAAGTAAACCACACTCAATAATATTGATAGCAACTACTCCTACAAGTGCCTAGGGCCTATATCATGCATCAAAACTACTTTTGACCATATAAATTTGACATGCAAGCTCAAGAATAGGGTCACCTAAGCAGCAAAAATTTGCAATGAATAAAGCACTAGAACAAAAACTAATTGGACCAATGGAGGAGTCACATACCAAGGAACAATCTCCCCAAGCAGTTTTGTGAGAGGTGCTTTGAGCAAGGAGATCGAAAATGGCAGCAAAATGAGCTTGGACTCGGGTTTGAGCTGGTTTTCGTGTTTGGGGAGGAAGATGAAGTGTGTTGCTGAAAGAATAAGTGGAGGAGGGCCACCGTGGGCCCACGAGGCAGGGGGCGCGCCCTAGGGGGGTGGGCGCGCCCTCCGCCCTTGTGGCGAGGTGGTTGGCCCCCTGGTGTGTTCTTTGTTCCATAAATCCTCAAATATTCTATAAAAAATCATATTTAATTTTCAGGGCATTTGAAGAACTTTTATTTTCAAGGTATTTTTATATTGCACGGATAATCAGATAACAGACAGAAAATTACTTATTTTTACTTTATTTCAACTTAAATAACAGAAAGTAAAAGTGGGGTACAAAAGGTTGTGCTTCTAGTTTCGTCCATCTCATGCTGGTCAAAAGGAATCTACTAACAAGGTTGATCAAGTCTTGTTAACAAACTCATTCCGATTAACATGAAACCGGAGAAATTTCGAATAACACTAGGTTACCTCAACGGGGATATGCACATCCCCAATAATAAGTATATCATATTTCTTCTTGACAGTAGGAAGAGGAAATTCAAAACCTCCAAATATAATCGATGGAATTTTTTCGATAGAATTAATACTATGAACTTGAGGTTGTTTCGTCGGAAAATGTACCGTATGCTCATTACCATTAACATGAAAAGAGACATTGCCTTTGTTGCAATCAATAACAGCCCCTGCAGTATTAAGAAAAGGTCTCCCAAGAATAATAGACATACTATCGTCCTCGGGAATATCAAGAATAACAAAGTCCGTTAAAATAGTAACATTTGCAACAACAACAGGCACATCCTCACAAATACCGACAGGTATAGCAGTTGATTTATCATCCATTTGTAAAGATATTTCAGTAGGTGTCAACTTATTCAAATCAAGTCTACGATATAAAGAGAGAGGCATAACACTAACACCGGCTCCAAGATCACATAAAGCAGTTTTAACATAGTTCCTTTTAATGGAGCATCATATAGTAGGTACTCCTGGATCTCCAAGTTTCTTTGCTATTATACCCTTAAAAGTATAATTAGCAAGCATGGTAGAAATTTCAGCTTCCGGTATCTTTCTTTTATTTGTAATAATATCTTTCATGTACTTAGCATAAGGATTGGTTTTGAGTATATCAGTTAATCGCATACGCAAAAAGATAGGTCTAATCATTTCAGCAAAGCACTCAAAATCCTCATCATCCTTTTTCTTGGATGGTCTGGGAGGAAAAGGCATGGGTTTCTGAACCCAAGGCTCGCTTTCTTTACCATGTTTCCTAGCACCAAAGTCTTTCTTATCATAACGTTGATTCTTTGATTGTGGGTTATCAAGATCAACAGCAGGTTCAATTTCTACATCATTATCATTACTAGGTTGATCATCATTATGAACATCATCATTAACATTTTCATTAGTTTCAGGTTCATTACCAGGTTGTGTTTCAGCATCAGAAATAGAAATATCATTTGGATTCTCAGGTGTTTCAACAATAGGATCACTAGGAGCATGCAAAGTCCTGTCATTTTTCTTTTTCTTCTTTTTAGAAGGACTAGGTGCATCTATATTATTTCTCTGAGAATCTTGCTCAATTCTCTTAGGATGGCCTTCAGGATACAAAGGTTCCTGAGTCATTCTACCAGTTCTAGTAGCCACTCTAACAGCATTATCATTATTCTTATTATTCATCTCATTGAGCAATTCTTTTTGAGCTTTAAGTACTTGTTCTACTTGAGTGGTAACCATAGAAGCATGTTTTCTAACAAGTTTAAGTTCACCTCTAATATTAGCCATATAATCACCCAAGTATTTAATCATATCAGCATCTTGTTTTAATTGTCTACCAAAATAAGCATTGAAGTCTTCTTGCTTAAACATAAAATTATCAAACTCATCCAAGCATTGACTAGCAATTTTAGTAGGAGGGATTTCAGCTTTATCATATCTATAGAGAGAATTTACCTTTACTACCTGTGTCGTGTTATCGAGGTCTGGAGGTTCTTCAATAAATAAAGGATTAAGATCATATGTTTCTGCAACAGGCGGTAAATTAAGACCATGTATTTCTTCAATAGGAGGTAAATTCTTAACATCTTCAGCTTTAATACCTTTTTCTTTCATCGATTTCTTTGCCTCTTGTATATCTTCAGGACTGAGAAATAGAATACCTCTCTTCTTCGGAGTTGGTTTAGGAATAGGATCATTAATTGGAGCAGGAGCTGGCTCAGGAGGTGCCCGATTATTTTCATTTGTCAACATATTATTCAATAAGATTTCAGCTTCATCCGGTGTTCTTTCCTTGAAAAGAGAACCAGCACAACTATCCAGGTAATCTCTAGAAGCATTGGTTAGTCCATTATAAAAGATATCAAGTATTTCATTTTTCTTAAGAGGATGATCAGGCAAAGCATTAAGTAACTTGAGAAGCCTCCCCCAAGCTTGTGGGAGACTCTCTTCTTTAATTTGCACAAAGTTGTATATTTCCTTTAAAGCGGCTTGTTTCTTATGAGCAGGGAAATATTTAGCAGAGTAGTAATAAATCATATCCTGGGGACTACACACACAACTAGGATCGAGAGAATTAAACCATATCTTAGCATCACCCTTCAATGAGAATGGAAATATTTTAAGGATATAAAGTAGCGAGATCTCTCATCATTAGTGAACAGGGTAGCTATATCATTTAATTTAGTAAGATGTGCCACAATAGTATCATATTCATAGCCATGAAAAGGATCAGATTCAACCAAAGTAATTATATCAGGATCAACAGAGAACTCATAATCCTTATCAGTAACACATATAGGTGAAGTAGCAAAAGCAGGGTCAGGTCTCATCCTAGCATTTGGAGATTGCTTATTCCATTTAGCTAATAACCTTTTGAGTTCATATCTATCTTTGCAAGCTAAAATAGCTAAAGAAGCATCTTGATCAAATAAATAACCCTCGGGAATAACAAGTGATTGTTCATCATCACTTTCATCTTCATGAAGATTCAATATTTTCAATCTCTCTAGCCTTAGCAATTTGTTCCTCGAGAAAATCACTAAGTGGCATAGTAGTATCAGGGATAGAGGTAGTTTCATCATAAATATCATGTATAGCAGAAGTAGCATCATTAATAACATGCAACATATCAGAACGAATAGCAGAAGCATGTGTAGGTGTCGCAAGCTTACTCATAACAGAAGGTGAATCAAGTGCAGAGCTAGATGGCAGTTCCTTACCTCCCCTCGTAGTTGAGGGATAGATCTTGGTTTTTGGATCTCTCAAGTTCTTCATAGTGTCCAGCAGATATAAATCCCAAGTGAGTCAAAGAATAGAGCTATGCTCCCCGGCAACGGCGCCAGAAATTAGTCTTGATAACCCACAAGTATAGGGGATCGCAACAGCTTTCGAGGGTAGAGTATTCAACCCAAATTTATTGATTCGACACAAGGGGAGCCAAAGATTATTCTCAAGTATTAGCAGTTGAGTTGTCAATTCAACCACACCTGAAAACTTAGTATCTGCAGCAAAGTGTTTAGTAGCAAAGTAATATAATAGTGATGGTAACAGTAACAAAAGAGTAATGAAAGCAAAGTAATGTTTTTGGTATTTTGTATTGATTATAACAATAGCAACGGGAAAGTAAATAAGCGTAAACCAGTATATGGAAATCCCGTAGGCATCGGATCAATGATGGATAATTATGCCGGATGTGGTTCATCATGTAACAGTCATAACATAGGGTGCCACAGAACTAGCTCCAATTCGTCAATGTAATGTAGGCATGTATTCCGAACATAGTCATACGTGCTTATGGAAAAGAACTTGCATGACATCTTTTGTCCTACCCTCCCGTGGCAGCGGGGTCATTACGGAAACTAAGGGATATTAAGGCCTCCTTTTAATAGAGAACCGAAACAAAGCATTAGCACATAGTGAATACATGAAATCCTCAAACTACGGTCATCACCGGTAAGTATCCCGATTATTGTCACTTCGGGGTTAACGGATCATAACACATAATAGGTGACTATAGACTTGCAAGATAGGATCTAGAACTCTCATATATTGATGAAAACATAATAGGTTCAGATCTGAAATCATGGCACTCGGGCCCTAGTGACAAGCATTAAGCATAGCAAAGTCATAGCAACATCAATCTCAGAACATAATGGATACTAGGGATCAAACCCTAACAAAACTAACTCGATTACATGGTGAATCTCATCCAACCCATCACGGTCCAGCAAGCCTACGATGGAATTACTCACGCACGGCGGTGAGCATCATGAAATTGGTGATGGAGGATGGTTGATGATGACGACGGCGATGAATCCCCCTCTTCGGAGTCCCGAACGGACTCCAGATCAGCCCTCCCGAGAGGTTTTAGGGCTTGGCGGCGGCTCCGTATCGTAAAACGCAATGATTTCTTCTGCTTTATTTTTTTCTCCCCGAAAGCAGTTATATAGAGTTGGAGTTGGAGTCAGGGGGTTTCCAGGGGGCCCACGAGGTAGGGGGCGCGCCCTAGGGGGCGCCCCCCACCCTCGTGAGAAGGGTGTGGGCTCCCTGGTATTCATCTTTGGCGAGGATTTTTTATTATTTATTGTAAGATATTCCATGGAGTTTCGGGTCATTCCGAGAACTTTTGTTTTCTGCACATAAAACAACATCATGGCAATTCTGCTGAAAACAGCATCAGTCCGGGTTAGTTCCATTCAAATCATACAAGGTAGACTCCAAAACAAGGGCAAAAGTGTTTGGAAAAGTAGATATGATGGAGACGTATCAATCGCCATCACGGTCCTTGCCATGGCAGCACTTCGGCGCCACCGGGAGAGAGGGGGAGAGAGCCCCCCCTCCTTCTTATTCTTCCTTGGCCTCCCCCTTAGATGGGAGGAGGGTTCCCCCTCTGGTCCATGATCTCCATGGCGGCGGAGGGGCGGGAGCCCCTCCGAGATTGGATCTCCCTCTCCGTTCTCTTCTATTTCGCACTCCCCACATCTGGCCAAAAATTGTTTCTTATATTCCGGGAGATCCATAACTCCGATTGCGCTGAGATTTTCACACGATTTTTCCCCAGATATAAGCTTCCTTGCGCCCGAAGTAGAGCCCCAACCGACATACGAGGTGAGCACAACCCACCACCACGTGCCTGGCTCCTGGGGCGCGCCCTGGTGTCTTGTGGGCATTGTGGGCCCCCGTTTGTGTTGATTCCAAGTCTCCAAAATCACATATATTCCAAAATAATTCTCTGTAAAATTTATTGCATTTTCACTTTGTTTGATATGGATTTCTGTGAGACAGAAAACATGCAAAAAACAGGAACTGGCACTGGGCACTGGATCAATAGGTTAGTCCAATAAATCATATAAAAAGTTGCCAAAAATATGTGAAAGTTGTATAATATTGGCATGAAACAATCAAAAATTATAAATACGAGGGAGACGTATCAGCATCCCCAAGCTTAATTCCTGCTCGTCCTCGAGTAGGTAAATGATAAAAAAGATATTTTTTATGTGGAATGCTACCTAACATAAACATGATCATATATCTAATCATGGCATGAATATTAAGACATAAGTGATTCAAAGCAATAGTCTATAATTTGACATAAAGACATCAATACTCAGGCATCACAACAAACAAGCATGTCTTTCAAAATATCAACACTAAAGAAAGCTATCCCTACAAAATCATATAGTCTTGTCATGCTCTGTCTTCTTAACACAAAGTATTTATCATGCACAACCCCGATGACAAGCCGAGCAATTGGTTCATACTTTTTAACGCGCTTCAGCTTTTCCAACCCTCACGCAATACATGAGCACAAGCCATGGATATAGCACTACGGGTGGAATAGAGTATGATGATAGGGGGTAAATATAGAGAAGACAAAAAATTAAGAAAGTCTCACATCGACGCGGCTAACCAATGGGCTATGGAGATGCCCATCAATTGATATCAACGTGAGGAGTAGGGATTGTCATGCAACGGATGCACTAAGAGCTATAAGTGTATGAAAGCTCAACATGAAAACTAAGTGGGTGTGTATCTAATCCTATAATGAAAAATTCCCACTACTTATGAAAGTGACAACATAGGAGAGTCTCCATATGAAAAACATGGTGCTACTTTGAATCACAAGTGTGGTAAAGGATACTAACAATGCCCCTTCTCTCTTTGTTTTATTTTTTATTTTTCTTTCTTTTTTTCTTTTACTTTTTTTTCTTTTTTCTTTTTTTATATTGTTTTCTCTCATTGTCCGGAGTCTCATCCTGACTTGTGGGGGAATCATAGTCTCCATCATCCTTTCCTCATTGGGGCACTACTCTAAAAATGAATAATGATGATCATCACACTTCTATTTACTTATAACTCAAAAGAAATAAAAATTACAACTCGATACCTATGACAAAGTATGACTCTATATGAATGCCTCTGGCAATGTACCAGGATGTGCAAGATCTAGCGTAACATGTATATAAAATGATGAACAGTGGCTGAGCCAGAACTACTATGTCAGCTATATGATCATGCAAAGCAATATGACAATGAATGCTCAAGTCATCAAAACGGAAGCGATGGAAGTTGCATGGCAATATATCTGGGAATGGCTATGGAAAGGCCATAATAGGTAGGTATGGTGGTTGTTTTGAGGAAGATATAATAAGGCTTATGTGTGATAGAGCGTATCATATCACGGGGTTTGGATGCACCTATGAAGTTTGCACCGACTCTCGAGGTGTGAAAGGGTAATGCACGGTATCGTAGAGGCTAGCTAGTAAATTGCGGAAAGGTAAGAGTGTGTATAATCCATGGACTCACATTAGTAATAAAGAACTCATATACTTATTGCAAAAGTTTATTAGCCCTCAAAGCAAAGTACTACTATGCATGCCCCTAGGGGGATAGATTGGTAGGAAAAGACCATCACTCGTCCCTGACCGCCACTCATAAGGAAGACAATCAATAATAAATCATGCTCCAACATCATAGCATAATGAGAGACTATACGTGCATGCTTCAGGAATCACAAACCTTAACACCAATATTCTTAATGACCACAATTGTTTACTAGTACCTCCCACATATTCCATCTCTATATCACAAAACTATTGCAAGGAATCAAACATATCACATTCAGTGATCCATAAGTTTTATGTAGGATTTTATGACTAACCATGCAATTGACCAATTCCTATTGAATCCCTAAATAGATATAAGTGAAGAATGCGAGTTTAATTCTTTCTACAAAAGATCATGCTCTAATAAATATAAGTGAAGCAACAGAGCATTCTACAAACAACGGTTTTCTATGTGAAGAGAAACAGGCAATCCAAACTTCAAATGATATAAGTGAAGCACATGAAGCATTACATAAAGCCACACTCAAAATATATAAGTGAGGTGCCATGAGCATTCTATAAATCAACCATGGACTATGATACGTCTCCGTCATATCTACTTTTCCAAACACTTTTGCCCTTGTTTTGGACTCTAACTTGCATGATTTGAATGGAACTAACCCGGACTGACGCTGTTTTCAGCAGAATTGCCATGGTGTTATTTTTGTGCAGAAATAAAAGTTCTCGGAATGACCTGAAAATCAATGGAGAATTATTTTGGAATATATAATAAATACTGGAAGGAAGATCCACGTCAGGGGGCCCTCCACATGTCCATGAGGGTGGGGGCGCGCCCTACCCCCTAGGCGCGCCCCCTGCCTCGTGGGCCCCCTGACGCTCCACCGACCTCAACCTTGACTCCATATATTCACTTTCGGGGAGAAAAAAACCAGGGAGAAGGATTCATCACGTTTTACGATACGGAGCCGCCGCCAAGCCCAAAACTCTCTCGGGAGGGCTGATCTGGAGTCCGTTCGGGGCTACGGAGAGAGGAATCCGTCGCCATCGTCATCAACAACCATCCTCCATCACCAATTTCATGATGCTCACCATCGTGTGTGAGTAATTCCATCGTAGGCTTGCTGGATGGTGATGGGTTGGATGAGATTTATCATGTAATCGAGTTAGTTTTGTTAGGGTTTGATCCCTAGTATCCACTATGTTCTGAGATTGATGTTGCTATGACTTTGCTATGCTTAATGCTTGTCACTAGGGCCCAAGTGCCATGATTTCAGATCTGAACCTACTATGTTTTCATCAATATATGAGAGTTCTTGATCCTATCTTGCAAGTCTATAGTCACCTACTATGTGTTATGATCCAGCAACCCCGAAGTGACAATAATCGGGACCACTCCCAGTGATGACCGTAGTTTGAGGAGTTCATGTATTCACTATGTGTTAATGCTTTGGTCCGGTACTCTATTAAAAGGAGGCCTTAATATCCCTTAGTTTCCGATAGGACCCCGCTGCCACGGGAGGGTAGGACAAAAGATGCCATGCAAGTTCTTTTCCATAAGCATGTATGACTATATTCGGAATACATGCCTACATTACAGTAATGAACTAGAGCTAGTTCTGTGTCACCCTAGGTTATGATTGTTACATGATGAACCGCATCTGGCATAATTCTCTATCACCGATCCATTGCCTACGAGCTTTCCATATATTGTTCTTCACTTATTTACTTTTTCGCTGCTATTGTTATCATCATTATAAAACACCAAAAATATTACTTTTGCTACTGTTACATTTTACGACCGTTACCACTACTATCATATTACTTTGCTACTAAACACTTTGCTGCAGATATTAAGTTTCCAGGTGTGGTTGAATTGACAACTCAGCTGCTAATACTTGAGAATATTCTTTGGCTCCCCTTGTGTCGAATCAATAAATTTGGGTTGAATACTCTACCCTCGAAAACTGTTGCGATCCCCTATACTTGTGGGTTATCAGACTATCTCATACCAGCATGGTGCTTAAAAGAAAAATGAAAAATAAACACAAAATATGCTCCAAGATTTACACATATCACATGAACGAAACGAAGACGAAAACATACCGATACTTGTTGAAGAAAGATGGGATGCCTTCTAGGGCATCCCCAAGCTTAGACGCTTCAGTTTCCTTGACTATTTACTTGGGGTGACTTGGGCATCCCCAAGCTTGAGCTCTTGCCTCTCCTCCTCCTCATATCGAGACCTCCTCGATCTTTGATCACTTCATCCACACAAAACTCAACAGAAAACTCGGCAAGATACGTTAGTATAATAAAGCAAATCACTACTTTGAGTACTGTTGAAAACCAATTCATATTTTGATTTTGCATTGTAGCTACAGTAATATAACTTTTCCATGGCTTATAGCACCGACAAAATCAATAGTTTCATCAAAACAAGCAAAACAATGCATCAAAAACAGAATCTGTCTTAAACAGGACAGTCTGTAGTAAACTGAACATTCACCATACTTTTGGTACTCCAAAAATTCTGAAAAAATTAGGACAAAATAAACAATTTTTATGGAAATATTGTGCAAAAAGTTTCAAAAGCTTTTGATGTTCCAGTAAAAAAATGTAGAATCACGCACTGCAGCCAAAGTTTCCGTTTTTGCACCGCACATACCAACAAGCAATCTACTCATCCTAAAGGCAAATCTTGGCACATTATTTTAATAATACAATGGAATTGTACAAGGGGATAATTATTTTTGTTGAGAAGTTTCTGCAATTCAAGATTCACAAAGTTTCCATGGGCATGAACAAAGTTCAAGGCATGCTCCCGCTTCCACGGTGCTCGTCTATCTCACTTTCACTTTTCTTTTTGTGAAGTTTTAAGTTACCCTCTATATTTTTTGTTTTTAAACTTCATAAAAAGCACTCAACAGAAATAAATGACTCTCTAAAGCTTCTGGGTTGTCTCCCTAGAAGTGCTTTCTTTAAAGCCATTAAGCTAGGCATAAGGTGCTCAAGTAATGGATCCACCCAGATCCCAAGGTATATCAAAGCCAATTTTAATTAACAATGATTTGGCATTTAGTAGTGAGGACAAAGCAACATATATCATGGATGACGAAGCCTAACTCTCTTCCTATGCATCAGCGTGTCATACAAGAATAATTCATGCACATCAAGTAAAGGCCAATACATAGCATAAGCAGTTTCTTGCAATTTTATCGTGTTGGAAACATAGATAGGTGGAGATATAGTTCCTCTATCATAATAATTTTAATTAGGAGCATCAAGCACATGAATATTATATTCATCAAAATCATCATGTGCAACGGTAAAAGGCAACCCATCAATGTAATCCTTAATAAGATCAAACTTCTCCGATATAGTGTAGTTGGGAGAATCCAAAAAGATAATAGGACTATCATGTGTGGGTGCAATAGAAACAATTTCATTCTTAATATAAGGAACTATAGCAAGTTCATCTCCATGAGCATAATTCATATTGGCATCTTGGCCACAAGCATAGCAAGCATCAAGTTCATCAAAAAGGGATATTTCAAATGAATCAATGGGGTCATAGAAATTATCATAGCATTCATCCTTCGGTAAGAACAAAGTGGAATTAAACAATGTATGAGTTTAAGAGTTACTCTCATTAGAACGTGGGCACGGGTGATCAATCCGCTCTTCCTCCGCTTGTTCTTCGCTCTCCTCATCGTCTTTTTCATCCAATGAGCTCATAGTTTCATCAATTCCTTCTTCCATAGACTCCTGCAAAATATTAGTCTCTTCTTGGACAGCGGAGACTTCCTCAATAAATGCATCAATATCAGAATTATATTTATAATTATCATACTAGTATTTAAGGATAGAAAAATTTTCAGGTCTATAAATTGAGTCATCAAAATCTTCAAACTATTCAAACAAAGATTCAATTTCATAAGCACCCTTAAAAGCAATGAATTCTTCTGTTCGTTCCACATCATAGTAATCATGTATACCATTAGCATAGGAAGCTAAGGTTTCATTATCATTAAATTTGCATGCAAAGGGAAGGTGTGGAGCGTTCATCCTAGAGAAACAAGTATAATCATATCTCAAGCAGAGGTCCCGAGCATACCAATGCAACATATGAATTTGATCCCATAATAATTTCCCTTTTTGTGTCAAGCGATAATCCCTAAAGTATTCATGTTGATCCAACATTACTCCCATTGTCAAGTTGAATGGGCTTTTCTCGGGATTATCAAAGTAGAGCATAATGTTTTTGACATAACGAGCATCGAGGGTTTTAGGAGGTTCCCCATCTCCATGAGTAGCAAGTACAACTAATTTTTTATGGTGTTTCATGTTCCATATCCATACCTAAAGATAGAGAACAACTTAGAACAGGCAATAAAAACTAATTAGTGATAAAGCAAACAAGCACACATGAGAATATATACCCCACGCTATTGCTCCCCGGCAACGGCGCCAGAAAAAGGTCTTGATAACCCACAAGTATAGGGGATTGTTTATAGCCTTCTTTGATAAATAAGAGTGTCGAACCCAACGAGGAGCTAAAGGCAGAACAAATATTCCCTTAAGTTCTAGCTAGCGACCACCGATACAACTCTACGCACACTTAACATTTACTTTACCTAGAACAAGTATGAAACTATTTTGCAAGAATAAAACTACAAGTACTTTGCGAGAATAAAAATATGAATAAATTGCAAGGTAATAAAAGTGGATAGCTTTTGTCAATAAGAAAGTCATTTGTCCCTAGGCAATCGATAACAAGTACCGGTAATCATTCTTGCAATTCTATATGAGGGAGGGGCATGAGCTAACATACTTTCTCTACTTGGATCATATGCACTTATGATTGGACCCCTAGCAAGCATCCGCAACTACTAAAGATCATTAAGGTCGTGAAACCCAACCATAGCATTAAGTATTAAGTCCTCTTTATCCCATACGCCATAACCCACTTATCCGCATTTAGGCTGCTGTCACCCCGCGACACTGACAATAAGCAAACCATGAACATATTTCAACACCCTACAGTGGGGGCCCCTCCGTTTGCACGACACGGAGGGCACCGTAGGACAGCACCATAAATAAAATATACAGTCATACCAACCAAGATCACGATTAACCCACAGGACAAAACGGATCTAGTCAAACATCATAGGAGAACCATAGATCATTGGGAAATAATATATGGAGTTGAGCACCACGTTTAAGTAGAGATTACATCGGGGCGAAGAGGTGTTACACCGCTGCATAGAGGGGGGAGAGTTGGTGTTGACGGTAGCAAGATTGTTGATGTAGATCGCCGTCATGATCCTTGCCCAGGCGACACTCCGACGCCACGGGGAGAGAGCCCCCATCCTTCTTCTTATTCTTCCTTGGCCTCCCCACTAGATGGGAGGAGGGTTCCCCCTATGGTTCATGGCCTTCATGGCGGCGGCGGGGCAGGAGCCCCTCCGAGATTGGATCTCCCTCTTTGTTCTCTTCTGTTCGCGCTCCCAGATCTGGCCGAAAACCGTTTCTTATATTCTGGGAGATCCGTAATTCTGATTCCGCTGAGATTTTAACACAATTTTTTCCCGGATATAAGCTTCCTTGCGCCTAAAGTAGAGCCCCAACCGACGTATGAGGTGAGCACAACCCACCACCACGTGCCTGGCTCCTGGGGCGCGCCCTGGTTGTTGGGGAACGTAGCTGAATTTTAAAATATTCTACACAACACCAAGATCAATCTATGGAGTCATCTAGCAATGAGGGAAAGAGGAGTGCATCTACATACCCTTGTAGATCACGAGCGGAAGCGTTCAAGAGAACGGGGTTGATGGAGTCGTACTCGACGTGATTCAAATCACCGATGACCAAGTGCCGAATGGACGGCATCTCCGCGTTCAACACACGCACGGTTGGGAGATGTCTCCTCCTTCTTGATCCAGCAAGGGGTAAGGAGAGGTTGATGAAGATCCAGCAGCACGACGGCGTGGTGGTGGAAGCAACGGTGATCTCGGCAGGGCTTCGCCAAGCGCTGGGAGACGGAGGAGTGTCACGGGAGGGAGAGGGAGAGGCCAGGGCTTGGGTGCGCAGCCCTCCCTCCCCCCCACTATATATAGGGTGCCTAGGGGGGGCGGCCCTAGGAGATCCAATCTCCTAGGGGGGCGGCGGCCAAGGGGGTGCCTTGCCCCCCAAGGCAAGGGTGGCGCCCCCACCCCTAGGGTTTCTAACCCTAGGCGCAGGGGGAGGCCCAAGGAGGGGTGCACCAGCCCACTAGGGCCGCACCAGCCCACTAGGGGCTGGTTCCCCTCCCACTTCAGCCCATGGGGCCCTCCGGGATAGGTGGACCCACCCGGTGGACCCCCGGGACCCTTCCGGTGGTCCCGGTACAATACCGGTGACCCCCGAAACCTTCCCGATGGCCGAAACTGGACTTCCTATATATGAATCTTTACCTCCGGACCATTCCGGAACTCCTCGTGATGTCCGGGATCTCATCCGGGACTCCGAACATCTTTCGGGTTACCATGTGCTAATATCTCTACAACCCTAGCATCACCGAACCTTAAGTGTGTAGACCCTACGGGTTCGGGAGACATGCAGACATGACCGAGAAGCCTCTCTGGTCAATAACGAACAGCGGGATCTGGATACCCATGTTGGCTCCCACATGCTTCATGATGATCTCATCAGATGAACCACGATGTCGAGGATTCAATCAATCCGTATACAATTCCCTTTGTCAATCGGTACGTTACTTGCACGAGACTCGATCGTCGGTATCCCAACACCTTGTTCAGTCTCGTTACCGGCAAGTCACTTTACTCGTACCCTAATGCATGATCCCGTGATCAACCACTTGATCACATTGAGCTCATTATGATGATGCATTACCGAGTGGGCCCAGAGATACCTCTCCGTCATACGGAGTGACAAATCCCAGTCTCGATTCATGCCAACCCAATAGACACTTTCGAAGATACCTGTAATGTAGCTTTATAGTCACCCAGTTACGTTCTGACGTTTGGCACACCCAAGGCACTCCTACGGTATCCGGGAGTTGCACAATCTCATGGTCTAAGGAAATGATACTTGACATTCAGAAAAGCTACATCAAACGAACTACACGATCTTTGAGCTAAGATTAGGATTGGGTCTTGTCCATCACATCATTCTCCTAATGATGTGATCCCGTTATCAATGACATCCAATGTCCATAGTCAGGAAACCATGACTATCTTTTGACCAACGAGCTAGTCAACTAGAGGCTCACTAGGGACGGTTGTGGTCTATGTATTCACACATGTATTATGATTTCCGGATAACACAATTATAGCATGAACAATAGACAATTATCATGAACAAAGAAATATAATAATAACCATTTTATTATTGCCTCTAGGGCATATTTCCAACAGTCTCCCACTTGCACTAGAGTCAATATTCTAGTTACATTGTGATGAATCGAACACCCATGTAGTTCTGGTGTTGATCATGTTTTGCTCTAGGGAGAGGTTTAGTCAACGGATCTGCTACATTCAGGTCCTATGTACTTTACAAATCTCTATGTCTCCATTTTGAACACTTTCACGAATGGAGTTGAAGTGACGCTTGATATGCCTGGTCTTCATGTGAAACTTGGGCTCCTTGGCAAGGGCAATAGCTCTAGTGTTGTCACAGAAGAGAGTCATCGGGCCCGACGCATTGGTTATGACTCCTAGGTCGGTAATGAACTCCTTCACCCAGACTGCTTCTGTGCTGCCTCCGAGGTTGCCATGTACTCCGCTTCACATGTAGATCCCACCATAATGCTTTGCTTGCAACTGCACCAGCTTACTGCCCCACCATTCAAAATATACATGTATCCGGTTTGTGACTTAGAGTCATCCAGATCTGTGTCGAAGCTAGCATCGACGTAACCCTTTACGACGAGCTCTTCGTCACCTCCATAAACGAGAAACATTTCCTTGGTCCTTTTCAGGTACTTCAAGATATTCTTGACCGTTGTCCAGTGTTCCATGCCGGGATTACTTTGGTACCTTCCTACCAAACTTATGGCAAGGTTTACATCAGGTCTGGTACACAGCATAGCATACATGATAGACCCTATGGCCGAGGCATAGGGGACGACACTCATCTTTTCTCTATCTTCTGTCGTGGTCGGGCATTGAGCCGTGCTCAATCTCGTACCTTGCAATACAGGCAAGAACCCCTTCTTTGACTGATCCATTTTGAACTTCTTCAATATCTTGTCAAGGTACGTACTCTGTGAAAGACCAATGAGGCGTCTCGATCTATCTCTATAGGTCTTGATGCCTAATATATAAGCAGCTTCTCCAAGGTCCTTCATTGAAAAACACTTGTTCAAGTAGGCCTTTATGCTTTCCAAGAATTCTATATCATTTCCCATCAACAATATGTCATCCACATATAATATGAGAAATGCTACAGAGCTCCCACTCACTTTCTTGTAAATGCAGGCTTCTCCATAAGTCTGCATAAACCCAAACGCTTTGATCATCTCATCAAAGCGAATGTTCCAACTCCGAGATGCTTTCACCAGCCCATAAATCGAGCGTTGGAGCTTGCACACCTTGTCAGCATTCTTAGGATCGACAAAACCTTCCGGCTGCATCATATACAATTCTTCCTTAAGGAAACCATTAAGGAATGCCGTTTTGACATCCATTTGCCATATCTCATAATCATAGAATGCGGCAATTGCTAACATGATTCGGACGGACTTCGGCTTTGCTACGGGTGAGAAAGTCTCATCGTAGTCAACCCCTTGAACTTGTCGATAACCCTTAGCAACAAGCCGAGCTTTATAGATGGTCACATTACCATCCGCGTCTGTCTTCTTCTTGAAGATCCATTTATTTTCTATGGCTCGCCGATCAACGGGCAAGTCAGTCAAAGTCCATACTTCGTTTTCATACATGGATCCTATCTCGGATTTCATGGCTTCCAGCCATTTGTCGGAATCCGGGCCCGCCATCGCTTCTTCATAGTTCGAAGGTTCACCGTTGTCTAACAACATGGTTTCCAAGACAGGGTTGCCGTACCACTCTGGTGCGGAACGTGTCCTTGTGGACCTACGAAGTTCAGTAGCAACTTGATCTGAAGTTTCATGATCATCATCAACTTCCTCTCTAGTCGGTGCAAGCACCTCAGGAACATTTTCTTGAGCTACGCCACTTACCGGTTCAAGAGGTAATACTTCATCAAGTTCTACCTTCCTCACACTTATTTCTTTCGAGAGAAACTCTTTCTCTAGAAAGGACCCATTCTTGGCAACAAAGATCTTGCCTTCGGATCTGAGGTAGAAGGTATACCCAACAGTTTCTTTAGGGTATCATATGAAGACGCATTTTTCCGACTTGGGTTCGAGCTTTTCAGGTTGAACTTTCTTGACATAAGCATCGCATCCCCAAACTTTTAGAAATGACAGCTTAGGTTTCTTCCCAAACCATAATTCATATGGTGTTGTCTCAACGGATTTCGACGGAGCCCTATTTAAAGTGAATGCGGCAGTCTCTAAAGCATAGCCCCAAAATGACAGCGGTAAATCGGTAAGAGACATCATAGATCGCACCATATCCAATAGAGTGCGATTACGATGTTCGGACACACCATTATGCTGAGGTGTTCTAGGCGGCGTGAGTTGTGAAACTATTCCACATTTTCTTAAGTGTGTGCCAAATTCGTGACTCAAGTATTCTCCCCCACGATTTGATCGCAATAACTTGATTTTCCTGTCACGTTGATTCTCAACCTCACTCTGAAATTCCTTGCACTTTTCAAAGGTCTCAGACTTGTGTTTCATTAAGTAGACATACCCATATCTACTCAAGTCATCAGTGAGGGTGAGAACATAACGATAGCCACCGCGAGCCTCAACACTCATTGGACCACACCCATCAGTATGTATGATTTCCAATAAGTTGGTTTCTCGCTCCATTGTTCCTGAGAACGGAGTCTTGGTCATTTTACCCATGAGGCATGGTTCGCACGTGTCAAATGATTCATAATCAAGAGACTCTAAAAGTCCATCTGCATGGAGCTTCTTCATGCATTTGACACCTATGTGACCAAGGCGGCAGTGCCACAAGTATGTGGGACTATCGTTATCAACCTTACATCTTTTGGTATTCACACTATGAGTATGTGTAGCATTACGCTCGAGATTCATTAAGAATAAACCATTCACCATCGGAGCATGACCATAAAACATATCTCTCATATAAATAGAACAACCATTATTCTTGGATTTAAATGAGTAGCCATCTCGTATTAAATGAGATCCTGATACAATGTTCATGCTCAAAGCTAGCACTAAATAACAATTATTGAGGTTTAAAACTAATCCCGTAGGTAAATGTAGAGGTAGCGTGCCGACGGCGATCACATCGACCTTGGAACCATTCCCGACGCGCATCGTCACCTCGTCCTTCGCCAGTCTCCGTTTATTCCGCAGCTCCTGCTTTGAGTTACAAATGTGAGCAACCGCACCGGTATCAAATACCCAGGAGCTACTACGAGTACTGGTAAGGTACACATCAATTACATGTATATCACATATACCTTTCATGATGCCAGCCTTCTTGTCCGCTAAGTATTTGGGGCAGTTCCGCTTCCAGTGACCACTTCCCTTGCAATAAAAGCACTCAGTCTCGGGCTTGGGTCCATTCTTTGGCTTCTTCCCGGCAGCTTGCTTACCGGGCGCGGCAACTCCCTTGCCGTCCTTCTTGAAGTTCTTCTTACCCTTGCCTTTCTTGAACTTAGTGGTTTTATTCACCATCAACACTTGATGTTCCTTTTTGACTTCTACCTCTGCTGATTTCAGCATTGCAAATACTTCAGGAATGGTCTTTTCCATCCCCTGCATATTGAAGTTCATCACAAAGCTCTTGTAGCTCGGTGGAAGAGACTGAAGGGTTCTGTCAATGACCGCGTCATCCGGGAGATTAACTCCCAGCTGAGTCAAGCGGTTATGCAACCCAGACATTTTGAGTATGTGCTCACTGACAGAACTATTTTCCTTCATCTTACAGCTGAAGAACTTGTCGGAGACTTCATATCTCTCGACCCGGGCATGAGCTTGAAAAACCATTTTCAGCTCTTCGAACATCTCATATGCTCTGTGTCTCTCAAAACGCTTTTGGAGCCCCGGTTCTAAGCTGTAAAGCATACCGCACTGAACGAGGGAGTAATCATCAGTACGTGTCTGCCAAGCATTCATAACGTCTTGGTTCTGTGGGACGGGTGCATCACCTAGCGGTGCTTCTAGGACATAATCTTTCTTGGCAGCTATGAGGATGATCCTCAGGTTCCGGACCCAGTCCGTATAGTTGCTGCCATCGTCTTTCAGCTTGGTTTTCTCTAGGAACGCATTGAAGTTGAGGACAACGTGGGCCATTTGATCTACAAGACATATTGTAAAGATTTTAGACTAAGTTCATGATAATTAAGTTCATCTAATCAAATTATTAAATGAACTCCCACTCAGATAGACATCCCTCCAGTCATCTAAGTATAACATGATCCGAGTTAACTAGGCCATGTCCGATCATCACGTGAGACGGACTAGTCAACATCGGTGAACATCTTCATGTTGATCGTATCTTCTATATGACTCATGCTCGACCTTTCGGTCTTCTGTGTTCCGAGGCCATGTCTGTACATGCTAGGCTCGTCAAGTCAACCTAAGTGTATTGCGTGTGTAAATCTGGCTTACACCCATTGTATTCGAACGTTAGAATCTATCACACCCGATCATCACGTGGTGCTTCGAAACAACGAACCTTCGCAATGGTGCACAGTTAGGGGGGACACTTTCTTGAAATTATTACGAGGGATCATCTTATTTAAGCTACCGTCGTTCTAAGCAAATAAGATGTAAAACATGATAAACATCACATGCAATCAAATAGTGACATGATATGGCCAATATCATTTGCTCTTTTGATCTCCATCTTCGGGGCTCCATGATCATCGTTGTCACCGGCATGACACCATGATCTCCATCATCATTATCTCCATCATCGTGTCTTCTTGAAGGTGTCTCGTCATCTATTACTTCTACTACTATGGCTAACGCTTTAGCAATAAAGTAAAGTAATTACATGACGTTTATGTTGACACGCAGGTCATAAATAAATAAAGACAACTCCTATGGCTCCTGCCGGTTGTCATACTCATCGACATGCAAGTCGTGATTCCTATTACAAGAACATGATCAATCTCATACATCACATATATCATTCATCATTCATCACAACCTTTGGCCATATCACATCACAAAACACTTGCTGCAAAAACAAGTTAGACGTCCTCTAATTGTTGTTGCAAGTTTTTACGTGGCTGCTATAGGTTTCTAGCAAGAACGTTTCTTACCTACGCCAAAACCACAATGTTAATTTGCCAATTTCTATTTACCCTTCATAAGGACCCTGTTCATCGAATCCGATCCGACTAAAGTGGGAGAGACAGACACCCACCAGCCACCTTATGCAACTAGTGCATGTCAGTCGGTCGAACCGGTCTCACGTAAGCGTACGTGTAAGGTTGGTCCGGGCCGCTTCATCCCACAATGCCGCCGAATCAAGATAAGACTAGTAACGGCAAGCAAATTGACAATATCGACGCCCACAACTACTTTGTGTTCTACTCGTGCATAGTAACTACGCATAGACCTAGCTCATGATGCCACTGTTGGGGAACGTAGCTGAATTTTAAAATTTTCTACGCATCACCAAGATCAATCTATGGAGTCATCTAGCAACGAGGGAAAGAGGAGTGCATCTACATATCCTTCTAGATCACGAGCGGAAGCGTTCAAGAGAACGGGGTTGATGGAGTCGTACTCGACGTGATTCAAATCACCGATGACAAAGTGTCGAACGGACGGCACCTCCACGTTCAACACACATACGGTTGGGAGACGTCTTCTCCTTCTTGATCCAGCAAGGGGGAAGGAGAGGTTGATGAAGATCCAGCAGCACGATGGCGTGGTGGTGGAAGCAACGGTGATCTCGGTAGGGCTTCGCCAAGCGCTGGGAGACGGAGGAGTGTCACGGGAGGGAGAGGGAGAGGCCAGGGGCTTGGGTGCGCAGCCCTCCCTCCCCCCCCCCACTATATATAGGGTGCCTAGGGGGGCGCCGGCCCTAGGAGATCCAATCTCCTAGGGGGGCGGCGGCCAAGGGGGTGCCTTGCCCCCCAAGGCAAGGGTGGTGCCCCCACCCCTAGGGTTTCTAACCCTAGGCACAGGGGGAGGCCCAAGGGGGGCGCACCAGCCCACTAGGGGCTGGTTCCCCTCCCACTTCAGCCCATGGGGCCCTTCGGGATAGGTGGCCCCACCCGGTGGACCCCCGGGACCCTTCCGGTGGTCCCGGTACAATACCGGTGACCCCCGAAACCTTCCCGATGGCCGAAACTGGACTTCCTATATATGAATCTTTACCTCCGGAACTCCTCGTGACGTCCGGGATCTCATCTGGGACTCCGAACATCTTTTGGGTTACCGTGTGCTAATATCTCTACAACCCTAGCATCACCGAACCTTAACTGTGTAGACCCTACGGGTTCGGGAGAGATGCAGACATGACCGAGAAGCCTCTCCGGTCAATAACCAACAGCGGGATCTGGATACCCATGTTGGCTCTCACATGCTTCACGATGATCTCATCGGATGAACCACGATGTCGAGGATTCAATCAATCTGTATACAATTCCATTTGTCAATCGGTACGTTACTTGCCCGAGACTCGATCGTCGGTATCCCAATACCTTGTTCAGTCTCATTACTGGCAAGTCACTTTACTCGTACCGTAATGCATGATCCTGTGATCAACCACTTGATCACATTGAGCTCATTATGATGATGCATTACCGAGTGGGCCCAGAGATACCTCTCTGTCATACGGAGTGACAAATCCCAGTATCGATTCGTGCCAACCCAACAGACACTTTCGGAGATACCTGTAATGTACCTTTATAGTCACCCAGTTACGTTGTGACGTTTGGCACACCCAAGGCACTCCTATGGTATCCGGGAGTTGCATAATCTCATGGTCTAAGGAAATGATACTTGACATTCAGAAAAGCTACAGCAAACGAACTACACGATCTTTGAGCTAAGCTTAGGATTGGGTCTTGTCCATCACATCATTCTCCTAATGATGTGATCCCGTTATCAATGACATCCAATGTCCATAGTCAGAAAACCATGACTATCTTTTGATCAACGAGCTAGTCAACTAGAGGCTCACTAGGGACGGTTGTGGTCTATGTATTCACACATGTATTACGATTTCCGGATAACACAATTATAGCATGAACAATAGACAATTATCATGAACAAAGAAATATAATAATAACCATTTTATTATTGCCTCTAGGGCATATTTCCAACACTGGTGTCTTGTGGGCACTGTGGGCCCCTGTTTGCGTTGATTCCAAGTCCCAAAAATCACATATGTTCCAAAATAATTCTCTATAAAATTTTATTGCATTTGGACTTCGTTTGGTATGGATTTTCTGCGAGACAAAAAACTTGCAAAAAACAGGAAGTGGCACTGGGCACTTAATCAATAGGTTAGTCCAATAAATCATATAAAAAGTTGCCAAAAATATGTTAAATTTGTATAATATTGGCATGAAACAATCAAGAATTACAGATACGACGGAGACGTATCACTACCGCTCCTACCTCCGGCTGTACCGCTTGTTTGGGTTTCTGTAGCTTACCCGTGAATCCCAGTTGTACCGGGGTCATGAGCGGTTGCACTGCTACAATGTAAAAAATGTTGTAACGGTTGGAAAATGGGGGTACCTATATAAAGGGTGTTCTTCCACCTACCTCCTTATCTCTTGCCTCTCTTTCTCCTCCATTAATGCCCTTCAAGCTTTCTTGCCCGGTCTCTCTCCCTAGCCACTCAAACTTGTTGATTTGCTTGGTATTGAAGGAGGAGACCTAGATCTACACTTCCACCAAAGGAAATTTGATTCCCCATACTTTCTTGTGTGGATTTTGTTACTCTTGGGTGTTTGAGCACTCTAGACAGTTGAGGTCACCTCGGAGCCACATTCCATTGTGGTGAAGCTCCATGGTATCGTTGGGAGCCTGCAATTCGGTTGTGGAGAGAGCCCAACCATGTTTGTAAAGGTCATGTCACCTCCTTCAAGGGCACTACTAGTGGAATCACGGCATCTCGTATTGTGTGAGGGCGTGAGGAGAATACGGTGGTCCTAGTGACTAATGTCGCTTGAAGCTACGTCGGCATTTCCCCAAAGAGGAAGGGATGATGCAGCACAACGGTGGTAGGTATTTCCCTCAGATATGAAACCAAGGTCATCGAACCAGTAGGAGAACCAAGCAACACAACGTAAACAGCCCCTGCACACAGATAACAAATCCTCGCAACCCGGCATGTTAAAGGGGTTGTCAATCCCTTTCGGGGTACGGCGCCTCAAGATAGGCAAACGGACGTGAGGTAAATTTGTAGTAGATTGATAGATCGAATGCCAAATAAAATAAACAAAGAAAAATTGCAGCAAGGTATTTTTGTATTTTTGGTTTAATAGATCTAAAAATAAATGCAAGAGAAAAGTAGATCGCAAAGGCAAATAATATGAGAAAGAAGACCCGAGGGCCATAGGTTTCACTAGTGGCTTCTCTCGAGAAACATAGCAAACGGTGGGTAAACAAATTACGGTTGGGCAATTGATAGAACTTCGAATAATTATGACGATATCCAGGCAATGATCATTATTGGCATCACGTCCAAGATTAGTAGACCGACTCCTGCCTGCATCTACTACTATTACTCCACACATCGACCGCTATCCAGCATGCATCTAGTGTATTAAGTTCATGGAGAAACAGAGTAATGCAATAAGAATGATGACATGATGTAGACAAGATCTATCTATGTAGAGATAGACCCCATTATTTTATCCTTAGTAGCAATGATACATACGTGTCATTTCCCTTTCTATCATTGGGATCAAGCACCGTAAGATCGAACGCACTACAAAGCACCTCTTCCCATTGCAAGATAAATAGATCAAGTTGGCCAAACAAAACCCAAATATCAGAGAAGAAATACGAGGCTATATGCAATCATGCATATAAGATATCAAAGGAACTCAAATAACTTTTATGGATATAAAAAGATATAACTGATCATAAACTCGAAGTTCATCAGATCCCAACAAACACACCGCAAAAAGAGTTACATCATATGGATCTCCAAGGGACCACTATATTGAGAATCAAGAGAGAGAGATGAATTCATCTAGCTACTAACTACGGACCCGAAGGTCTACAAAGAACTACTCACGCATCATCGGAGAGGCACCAATGGAGGTGGTGAACCCCATCTGAGATGGTGTCTAGATTGGATCTGGTGGTTCTGGACTCTGCGGCAGCTGGATGAATATTTTTTCGACGCCTTTAGGGTTCAGGGATTTTTGGGGTATTTATAGAGCAAAGAGGCGGTCCGAGGGGCACCCGAGGTGGGCACAACCCACCAGGCCACGCATGGGCCTCCTGGCGCGCCCTGGTGGGTTGTGCCCCCCTCGGGGCACCCCCCAGGCGCAGCCAGGGCCCATTGTGTTCCTTCTGGCCCATAAAAATTCTCTATAAAGTTTTGGGGCATTTGGACTCCGTCTGATATTGATTTTCTACGATGTAAAAAAATATGGAAAAAACAGCAACTGGCACTTGACACTATGTCAATAGGTTAGTACCAAAAATGGTATAAAATGATTATAAAACATCCAAGATTGATAATATAACAGCATGGAACAATCAAAAATTATAGATACGTTGAAGACGTATCAGTGACTTCTTGGGGAGCATTGTGCCTCCACACCGCTCCAACGGAGACGTACTTCCTCTCAAAGGGAAGGAACTTCGGTAACGCATCCTCGTCTTCACTGTCTCCACTTGTGGTTATCTCTTACCTTTACTTTGTGCAAGCTTCGATTGTGGTGTATCTTTTGCTTGCTCTTGTTGTTGTTATCATCATCATACAGGTTGCTCACCTAGTTGCACATCTAGACAACCTATTTGGTGTTAACCCTGATTTGTTAAGAAAAACTAAAAATTGGTAGTTACCTATTCACCGCCCCCCTCTAGTCAACCATATCGATCCTTTCACTAGGTTTTGAGATGAGATGGTGTTGTTGAAGATGTTGATGGAGATTGTCCTCCCTAAGGTGAGAGGGTTGTTGGCGATGACGATGGCTTTGATTTCCGCTTCCCGGAGGGAAGTTCCCCCGGCAGAATCGCTCCGCCGGAGGGAAAAAGTACTCCTGCCCAAGTTCCACCTCGAGACGGCGGCGCTCCGTCCCGAAAGTCCTCTCCTTATTTTTTCTAGGTCAAAAGACCTTATGTACCGGAAGATGGGCACCATAGGTGGGCCAGGGCCCCCACTACCCACCAGGGCGCGCTTGGAGGGGGTGGCGCCCTGGTGCCTAGTGGGCACCTGGCTGGCCCCTCTGGTATTTCTTTATTCCAATATTTTTTATATATTCCAAAATAATTCCCCGTAAAATTTCATCTCATTTGGAGATGTGCAGAATAGGCATCTCTGGCATAGCTTTTCCAGGTCCAGAATTCCAGCTGCCGGTATTCTTCCCTTTGTGTAAACCTTACATATTATGCGAGAAAAGACATTAGAATTACTCCATAAATTGTTATATTACATAAAAACACTATAAATAATAGTAGGAAAACATGATGCAAAATAGACGTATCACTACTATAGACTCTATCACCACAAAGTTTGATCATCATTTTAATGAGGTATCTTCAGAGCTGGTCGAGAACTTCTCTTGCCTTGACCCAAGAGACTCATTTTCTAGGTTCAATGTGGAAAAGCTTGAGACTCACAGAGATTTATCAAGAGTATTCTCCAAGTATGAACGCAAACACATAGAAGATAACCTTGAGCTATTCATTATTCATATGAGAAAAATTGAATACTTGTCATGATATTGCAATCCTAAAAGATAGTTGAACTTGAATGACACATCATGTTTCCTATGGTTTATCGCCCCGTTGAGTTGGCATTGCTACCACCGGTAATGAGGACAATAGCTGAAAGAGCATTCTCAGCAATGAAAATCATTAAGACCGAGTTGTGGAACATGATGTTTGGTGGCTGTGTTTAACTATTTGATGGTGTGTTGAGCGAGGAGGGATATTCAAAAGTCTTCATCATGATAAAATTAAGGAAGATTTTCATAATGATGTTAGGGCATTGCCATTGCCTGGGTCCTTTAGAGATCATACAAAATTTCATTATCAGTATGTTTCAGCTTATCGAGTAAAATTTCTCGCTGTGTTGCATTAGTGGGATTTGTTATGCCTTGTGGAAATATTTTAGGCTATTTTTTTGCACATGCGTGAGATTTATATGCCGGCTCAGTCTTTTGAGGGTGCTCATAGGGGTAGTGTATGCGTGCATTCATAAAAGTGAGTGTATGCGTATATATATGAGCGCTTGCGTCTATACTGTGTTAAAAAATACATGGGCCACAAATGTACAATAGTGATCTTCACACTTCGTGTCCATCTATCTGATGATGTAGTAGTAAATTGACAGCTAAAAAATGACCGAGGTCAAACCAAAAACGGCCGGGTTTCCATGCATGTATACCCCCAGGCGGCGACGCGGGATATACAGTGCGGTTTCAAATGATCCAATATTAATTTATCGCACAATTTTTGGATATTCTCTCTTTTCCGTAGTCACTTCTAATTACAGGATTAATAATATCTGTTTTTAGTGTCGCCGTTGCTCTTTTTATACTCTAACCTCAAGCCTTCCTTTCACATCTTACGAGCTTCCCTCTCCTTCGTTGACCTAACTAAATCCGTGAGCGTTAGACACTAGCCGAGTGACTCCGCGGAGGCCATGGACGTCAAGTGCCCCAACGGCTCCGTCAAGAAGGTGAGGCAGGCGGCGCCGGGGGTGGAAGAGGTGACGTACATGGAGTGCGGCAGAAACCATGCGCTGACTAGCAGTGGGCACGTTGTGGACGGCTGCGAGGAGTGGATGCCACTGGGGGACCACAACCCCGCCGACACGTCGTCGTACAAGTGTGCGGCCTGCGGCTGCCACCGCAACTTTCACCGCAAGGTGATGACGGAGAGGTCGCCGCCGCCGCCGCCCATGGCGGCGACCGTGCTCCATGGCCTGCCGCAGCGCAGGGAGAAGATGTTGGAGGACCAGCTCCCGGGCGTCGACTCTGACACCGACTCGGATGGCACGGAGTATGACTCGGATGCCACAGAGTACGACTCGGAAGGCACGAAGTATGAAGATGAGCGCTCCGTGTCCTGACCACTGCAGCCTCCACCCGCGTATCATCCGGCGCCGGTGGCACAGCAGCCGCCAGCGTACATCTCTCCTGCGCGACACAGTCGCCCGCTAGGGGAACTGCAGATTCAGAGGCTCACCACCCAGCGCTCACCGGCGACGGCACCACCGCCCCATGGGGTTATGTCGGAGAGGAAGCGGTCTCGCACCATGTTCACAGCTGACCAGAAGTTGCGGATGCAGGAGCTGTCGGAGCACCTGGGGTGGCGTCTGCAGAAGCGCGACAAGGACATCATCGAAGCAAGGTGCCACGACATCAGCATCAGCAAGAACGTCTTTAGGAACTGGATGAACGACAAGAAGCGCAAGTAGCCCAACGGCCACAACGCCTCCGCTGCAGCCTCCTCCGCCGTCTGACCATCCCGTCTCCGTCTTCCACCACCACCATCACACCACTAGTGCTAGAATAAATCTTGTCTGTGCGTCAAGTTTCTTGGCCATGGCAACATTGAGCTACCATGGGAGCATTTATCCATTCCGCTTCCATGGGATGTTTTTCGGCTGCCATGACAAGCCTTTTTATGTTAATATTTTTGGCTGGTAGGCTCAACTACTTTGAGCAATTTTTGTGGCGCGCTCGATCCGTTCGTGAGATGTCACGAACCTGTCGAGGCCGTGGGCGTTACAAGTTTCCCTTGTACCAGAATAAAAGGAGTTGAAAGAAATGAGAAAGGTCGCAATTGCACGCGCTGCAGAAAACTATCTGTGTCTCTTTGTTCTCCGTGTTCATCGAGCGAGTGTGAGTTGTTTGTGTGTGAGAGGAGATTGCCGCAATTGGCATCGGAGCCTTCTTGCGTGATGAGAGACGACCATACAACCCCCCTCGACAACACCGTGAGCTAAGATGACCAGTGCCGACGAAGAGTCGTGGTGGATCGTGAAGACTCGGGTGATGTGCGAGGGTGGGGGAGGCACTCCCTATCCCATGCCCACCTGTACCAACTACAAACATTGGGCCCTCCTGATGCAAGTGATACTCGAGGGCTGTTGGGAGGCAATCAAGATCGGCACCACCATCCAAAGCGACGACCGGCTAGCCCCTAAGGTAGTCCTCGATGGCATTTCACTAGAAATAATGACGATACTCACCACCAAGCCCACGGCCAAGGACACCTGGGACACCCTGAGGACGATCCGCCTTGGAGTGGCACATGTCTACGAGGCCACACTCACGACATTGTCCAAGCATTACAGCAACATCCGATTCACCAACTGCGAGATGGTGGAAACTTTGCCATGCGCATCACGGGCATGATGGTGCAAATGGTGCAGCTCAACGAGACGACCCAGGGGAAGCGCATTGTCTGTAAGTTCCTGTTCCTATGCGTTGATCCTAAGAAGTACTCACAGATTGCCATGTTAATCGAGACGCTCGTCGACCTCGACACACTCACTGTCGAGGAGTTGACGGGATGCCTGGAGGTGGCAGAGGAAGCAGTTCAAAATAAACCAGATCGACAATGCCGTGGGTCGGTTGTTCCTTGATACGTTTCAAGCATATCTATAATTTTTATATGATTCATGTTATATTGCTATCAATTACATACACTTTGTACATACTTTGTATCAACTTTTATTGGACTAACATATTAATCAAGTGCCAAGTGCTAGTTATTTTTTGCCGTTTTTTCACTTTTAGGAAAATCCCTATAAAAATCGGAGGAAAAATAATTCAAAAATAGTTCGGGCAGTTTCACATCAAAAGAAGATCTAGGAACCAAGGCCCGGCCCCAAGGGCCTCCACCGGTGTGTAGGAAGCTAGCGATGGTGCCCTGGGCCTCTGGGCACCTACAGCCTGGGGCGTCCTCCCACGTGGATCCGATGCCCGATAGTCTTTATATACCGCCAAACTCCTATCCTAATTACCGATGATTTTTTCGGCGTGTCCACATCGCTTTTCTGAGGTGATCTTCATTTTCTCTCTGATTTGGCACTCTGCAGAGGGGTGAACTTTCATCTTCAACATGTACATCAACTGTTGCTGCTCCCATGGTGATCTAGGTGAAGGAAATATGCCCTAGAGGCAATAATAAAGTTATTATTTATTTCCTTATATCATGATAAAAGTTTATTATTCATGCTAGAATTGTATTAACCGGAAACATAATACATCTATGAATACATAGACAAACAGAGTGTCACTAGTATGCCTCTACTTAACTAGCTCGTTAATCAAAGATGGTTATGTTTCCTAACCATGGACAAAAGTTGTTATTTGATTAACAGGATCACATCATTAGTTGAATGATCTGATTGACATGACCCATTCCATTAGCTTAGCACCCAATCGTTTAGTATGTTGCTATTGCTTTCTTCATGACTTATACATGTTCCTATGACTATGAGATTATGCAACTCCCGTTTGCCAGAGGAACACTTTGTGTGCTACCAAACGTCACAACGTAACTGGGTGATTATAAAGGAGCTCTACAGGTGTCTCCAAAGGTACATGTTGGGTTGGCGTATTTCGAGATTAGGATTTGTCACTCCGATTGTCGGAGAGGTATCTCTGGGCCCTCTCGGTAATGCACATCACTTAAGCCTTGCAAGCATTGCAACTAATGAGTTAGTTGCGGGATGATGTATTACAGAACGAGTAAAGAGACTTGCCGGTAACAAGATTGAACTAGGTATAGGATACCGACGATCGAATCTCGGGCAAGTAACATACCGATGACAAAGGGAACAACGTATGTTGTTATGCGGTCTGACCGATAAAAGATCTTAGTAGAATATGTAGGAACCAATATGGGCATCCAGGTCCCGCTATTGGTTATTGACCGGAGACATGTCTCGGTCATGTCTACATTGTTCTCGAACCCGTAGGGTCCGCACGCTTAAGGTTTCGATGACAGTTATATTATGAGTTTATGCATTTTGATGTACCGAAGGTTGTTTAGAGTCCCGGATGTGATCACGGACATGACGAGGAGTCTCGAAATAGTCGAGACATAAAGATTGATATATTGGAAGCCTATGTTTGGATATCGAAAGTGTTCCGGGTGAAATCGGGATTTTACCGGATTACCGGGAGGTTACCGGAACCCCCCGGGAGGTATATGGGCCTTAGTGGGCCTTAGTGGAAGAGAGGAGAGGTGGCCAAAGATGGGCCGCGCGCCCCTCCCCTCCTTGGTCCGAATAGGACAAGGAGAGGGGGCCGACCCCCTTCCACCTCTCTCTCCTCTTCCCCCC
>NC_041384.1:106663843-106670661 GCF_002162155.2 Triticum dicoccoides | reverse complement strand
CCCCCTCCCTTGAACCTTTATATACGGAGGCAGGGGCACCCCCTAGAGACACAAGTTGATCCACGTGATCATATTCTTAGCCGTGTGCGGTGCCCCCTTCCACCATAGTCCTCGATAATATTGTAGCGGTGCTTAGGCGAAGCCCTGCGACAGTAGTACATCAAGATCGTCACCATGCCGTCGTGCTGACGGAACTCTTCCCCGACACTTTGCTGGATCGGAGTTCGGGGATCGCCATCGAGCTGAACGTGTGCTAGAACTCGGAGGTGCCGTAGTTTCGGTGCTTGATCGGTCAGGCCGTGAAGACGTACGACTACATCAACCAAGTTAACGCTTCCGTTGTCGATCTACAAGGGTACGTAGATCACACTCTCCCCTCTCGTTGCTATGCATCACCATGATCTTGCGTGTGCGTAGAATTTTTTTTGAAATTACTACGTTCCCCAACAGTGGCATCCGAGCCTAGGTTTTATATGTTGATGTTATATGCATGAGTAGAACACAAGTGAGTTGTGGGCGATATAAGTCATACTGCTTACCAGCATGTCATACTTTGGTTCGGCGGTATTGTTGGACGAAGCGGCCCCGGACCGACATTACGCGTACGCTTACGCGAGACCGGTTCTCCCGACGTGCTTTGCACATAGGTGGCTTGCGGGTGATAGTTTCTCCAACTTTAGTTGAACCGAGTGTGGCTACACCCGGTCCTTGTGAAGGTTAAAACAGCACCAACTTGACAAACTATCGTTGTGGTTTTGATGCGTAGGTAAGATTGGTTCTTGCTTAAAAGCCCGTAGCAGCCACGTAAAACATGCAACAACAAAGTTGAGGACGTCTAACTTGTTTTTGCAGGGCATGTTGTGATGTGATATGGTCAAGACATGATGCTAAATTCTATTGTATGAGATGATCATGTTTTGTAACCGAGTTATCGGCAACTGGCAGGAGCCATATGGTTGTCGCTTTATTGTATGCAATGCCATCGCGATGTAATGCTCTACTTTATCACTAAGCGGTAGCGATAGTCGTGGAAGCATAAGATTGGCGAGACGACAATGATGCTACGATGGAGATCAAGGTGTCGCGCCGGTGATGATGGTGATCATGACGGTGTTTCGGAGATGGAGATCACAAGCACAAGATGATGATGGCCATATCATATCACTTATGTTGATTGCATGTGATGTTTATCTTTTATGCATCTTATCTTGCTTTGATTGATGGTAGCATTATAAGATGATCTCTCACTAATTATCAAGAAGTGTTCTCCCTGAGTATGCACCGTTGCGAAAGTTCTTCGTGCTGAGACACCACGTGATGATCGGGTGTGATGGGCTCTACGTTCAAATACAACGGGTGCAAAACAGTTGCACACGCGGAATACTCAGGTTATACTTGACGAGCCAAGCATATACAGATATGGCCTCGGAACACAGAGACCGAAAGGTCGAGCGTGAATCATATAGTAGATATGATCAACATAGTGATGTTCACCAATGAAACTACTCCATCTCACGTGATGATCGGACATGGTTTAGTTGATTTGGATCACGTAATCACTTAGAGGATTAGAGGGATGTCTATCTAAGTGGGAGTTCTTTAAGTAATATGATTAATTGAACCTAAATTTATCATGAACTTAGTACCTGATAGTATCTTGCTTGTTTATGTATGATTGTAGATAAATGGCCCGTGTTGTTGTTCCGTTGAATTTTAATGCGTTCCTTGAGAAAGCAAAGTTGAAAGATGATGGTAGCAATTACACGGACTGGGTCCGTAACTTGAGGATTATCCTCATTGCTGCACAGAAGAATTACGTCCTAGAAGCACCGCTAGGTGCCAGGCCTGCTGCTGGAGCAACACCAGATGTTATGAACGTCTGGCAGAGCAAAGCTGATGACTACTCGATAGTTCAATGTGCCATGCTTTACGGCTTAGAACCGGGACTTCAACGATGTTTTGAACATCATGGAGCATATGAGATGTTCCAGGAGTTGAAGTTAATATTTCAAGAAAATGCCCGGATTGAGAGATATGAAGTCTCCAATAAGTTCTATAGCTGCAAGATGGAGGAGAACAGTTCTGTCAGTGAGCATATACTCAAGATGTCTTGGTATTGTAATCACTTGATTCAACTGGGAGTTAATCTTCCGGATGATAGCGTCATTGACAGAATTCTCCAATCACTTCCACCAAGGTACAAGAGCTTCGTGATGAACTATAATATGCAAGGGATGAATAAGACTATTCCCGAGCTCTTCGCAATGCTGAAAGCTGCGGAGGTAGAAATCAAGAAGGAGCATCAAGTGTTGATGGTAAACAAGACCACTAGTTTCAAGAAAAAGGGCAAAGGGAAGAAGAAGGGGAACTTTAAGAAGAACAGCAAGCAAGTTGCTGCTCGAGAGAAGAAACCCAAGTCTGGACCGAAGCCTGAAACTGGGTGCTTCTACTGCAAGCAGACTGGTCACTGGAAGCGGAACTGCCCCAAGTATTTGGCGGATAAGAAGGATGGCAAGGTGAACAAAGGTATATGTGATATACATGTTATTGATGTGTACCTTACTAATGCTCGCAGTAGTACCTGGGTATTTGATACTGGTTCTGTTGCTAATATTTGCAACTCGAAACAGGGACTACGGATTAAGTGAAGATTGGCTAAGGACGAGGTGACGATGCGCGTGGGAAACGGTTCCAAAGTCGATGTGATCGCAGTCAGCGCGCTACCTCTACATCTACCTTCGGGATTAATATTAGACCTAAATAATTGTTATTTGATGCCAGCGTTAAGCATGAACATTATATCTGGATCTTGTTTGATGCGAGACGGTTATTCATTTAAATCAGAGAATAATGGTTGTTCTATTTATATGAGTAATGTCTTTTATGGTCATGCACCCTTGAAGAATGGTCTATTCTTATTGAATCTCGATAGTAGTGACACACATATTCATAATGTTAAAGCCAAAAGATGCAGAGTTGATAATGATAGTGCAACTTATTTATGGCACTGCCGTTTAGGTCATATCGGTGTAAAGCGCATGAAGAAACTCCATACTGATGGACTTTTGGAACCACTTGATTATGAATCACTTGGTACTTGCGAACCGTGCCTCATGGGAAAGATGACTAAAATGCCGTTCTCCGGTACTATGGAGAGAGCAACAGATTTGTTGAAAATCATACATACAGATGTATGTGGTCCGATGAATATTGAGGCTCGTGGCGGATATCGTTATTTTCTCACCTTCACAGATGACTTAAGCAGATATGGGTATATCTACTTAATGAAACATAAGTCTGAAACGTTTGAAAAGTTCAAAGAATTTCAGAGTGAAGTTGAAAATCATCGTAACAAGAAAATAAAGTTTCTACGATCTGGTCGTGGAGGAGAATATTTAAGTTACGAGTTTGGTGTACATTTGAAACAATGCGGAATAGTTTCGCAACTCACGCCACCCGGAACATCACAGCGTAATGGTGTGTCCGAACGTCGTAATCGTACTTTACTAGATATGGTGTGATCTATGATGTCTCTTACTAATTTACCGCTATCGTTTTGGGGTTATGCTTTGGAGACGGCCGCATTCACGTTAAATAGGGCACCATCATAATCCGTTGAGACGACGCCTTATGAACTATGGTTTGGCAAGAAACCAAAGTTGTCGTTTCTGAAAGTTTGGGGCTGTGATGCTTATGTGAAAAAGCTTCAACCTGATAAGCTCGAACCCAAATCGGATAAATGAGTCTTCATAGGATATCCAAAGGAGACTATTGGATACACCTTCTATCACAGATTCGAAGGCAAGACTTTTGTTGCTAAGTTCGGAAACTTTCTGGAGAAGGAGTTTCTCTCAAAAGAAGTGAGTGGGAGGAAAGTAGAACTTGACGAGGTAACAGTACCTGCTCCCTTATTGGAAAGTAGTACATCACAGAAACCTGTTTCTGAGATACCTACACCAATTAGTGAGGAAGCTAATGATAAAGATCATGAAACTTCAGAACAAGATACTACTGAACCTCGTAGATTAACCAGAGTGAGATCCGCACCAGAGTGGTACGGTAATCCTGTTCTGGAAGTCATGCTACTAGATCATGATGAACCTACGAACTATGAAAAAGCGATGGTGAGCCCAGATTCCGCAAAATGGCTTGAAGCCATGAAATATGAGATGGGATCCATGTATGAGAACAAAGTATGGACTTTGGTTGACTTGCCCAATGATCGGCAAGCAATTGAGAATAAATGGATCTTCAAGAATAAGACTGACGCCGACGGTAATATTACTGTCTACAAAGCTCGACTTGTCGCAAAAGGGTTTCGGCAAGTTCAAGGGGTTGACTATGATGAGACCTTCTCACCCGTAGCGATGCTTAAGTCTGTCCGAATCATGTTAGCAATTGCCGCATTTTATGATTATGAAATTTGGCAGATGGATGTCAAAACTGCATTCCTGAATGGATTTCTGGAAGAAGAGTTATATATGATGCAACCGGAAGGTTTTGTCGATCCAAAGGAAGCTAACAAAGTGTGCAAGCTCCAGCGATCCATTTATGGACTGGTGCAACCCTCTCGGAGTTGGAATAAACGCTTTGATAGTGTGATCAAAGCATTTGGTTTTATATAGACTTTTGGAGAAGCCTGTATTTACAAGAAAGTGAGTGGGAGCTCTGTAGCATTTCTGATATTATATGTGGATGACATATTACTGATTGGAAATGATATAGAATTTCTGGATAGCATAAAGGGATACTTGAATAAGAGTTTTTCAATGAAAGACCTCGGTGAAGCTGCTTACATATTAGGCATAAAGATCTATAGAGATAGATCAAGACGTTTAATTGGACTTCCACAAAGCACATACCTTGACAAGATTTTGAAGAAGTTCAAAATGGATCAAGCAAAGAAAGGGTTCTTGCCTGTGTTACAAGGTGTGAAGTTGAGTCAGACTCAATGCCCGACCACTACAGAAGATAGAGAGAAAATGAAAGATGTTCCCTATGCTTCAGCCATAGGCTCTATCATGTATGGAATGTTGTGTACCAGACCTGATGTGTGCCTTGCTATAAGTCTAGCAGGGAGGTACCAAAGTAATCTAGGAGTGGATCACTGGACAGCGGTCAAGAACATCCTGAAGTACATGAAAAGGACTAAGGATATGTTTCTCGTATATGGAGGTGACAAAGAGCTCATCATAAACGGTTACGTTGATGCAAGCTTTGACACTGATCCGGACGATTCTAAATCGCAAACCGGATACGTGTTTACATTAAACGATGGAGCTGTCAGTTGGTGCAGTTCTAAACAGAGCGTCATGGCGGGATCTACGTGTGAAGCGGAATACATAGCTGCTTCGGAAGCAGCGAATGAAGGATTCTGGATGAAGGAGTTCATATCCGATCTAGGTGTCATACCTAGTGCATCGGGTCCAATGAAAATCTTTTGTGACAATACTGGTGCAATTGCCTTGGCGAAGGAATCCAGATTTCACAAGAGAACCAAGCACATCAAGAGACGCTTCAATTCCATCCGGGATCTAGTCCAGGTGGGAGACATAGAGATTTGCAAGATACATACGGATCTGAATGTTGCAGACCCGTTGACTAAGCCTCTTCCACGAGCAAAACATGATCAGCACCAAGGCTCCATGGGTGTTAGAATCATTACTGTGTAATCTAGTTTATTGACTCTAGTGCAAGTGGGAGACTGAAGGAAATATGCCCTAGAGGCAATAATAAAGTTATTATTTATTTCCTTATATCATGATAAAAGTTTATTATTCATGCTAGAATTGTATTAACCGGAAACATAATACATGTGTGAATACATAGACAAACAGAGTGTCACTAGTATGCCTCTACTTGACTAGCTCATTAATCAAAGATAGTTATGTTTCCTAACCATGGACAAAGAGTTGTTATTTGATTAACGGGATCACATCATTAGTTGAATGATCTGATTGACATGACCCATTCCATTAGCTTAGCACCCGATCATTTAGTATGTTGCTATTGCTTTCTTCATGACTTATACATGTTCCTATGACTATGAGATTATGCAACTCCCGTTTGCCAGAGGAACACTTTGTGTGCTACCAAACGTCACAACGTAACTGGGTGATTATAAAGGAGCTCTACAGGTGTCTCCAAAGGTACATGTTGGGTTGGCGTATTTCGAGATTAGGATTTGTCACTCCGATTGTCGGAGAGGTATCTCTGGGCCCTCTCGGTAATGCACATCACTTAAGCCTTGCAAGCATTGCAACTAATGAGTTAGTTGCAGGATGATGTATTACAGAACGAGTAAAGAGACTTGCCGGTAACAAGATTGAACTAGGTATAGGATACTGACGATCGAATCTCGGGCAAGTAACATACCGATGACAAAGGGAACAACGTATGTTGTTATGCGGTCTGGCCGATAAAAGATCTTCGTAGAATATGTAGGAACCAATATGGGCATCCAGGTCCCGCTATTGGTTATTGACCGGGGACGTGTCTCGGTCATGTCTACATTGTTCTCGAACCCGTAGAGTCCGCATGCTTAAGGTTTCGATGACAGTTATATTATGAGTTTATGCATTTTGATGTACCGAAGGTTGTTCGGAGTCTCGGATGTGATCACGGACATGACGAGGAGTCTCGAAATGGTCGAGACATAAAGATTGATATATTGGAAGCCTATGTTTGGATATCGAAAGTGTTCCGGATGAAATCGGGATTTTACCGGATTACCGGGAGGTTACCGGAACCCTCCGGGAGGTATACGGGCCTTAGTGGGCCTTAGTGGAAGAGAGGAGAGGTGGCCAGAGATGGGTCGC
>NC_041384.1:106650962-106663169 GCF_002162155.2 Triticum dicoccoides | reverse complement strand
AAAGGCAGGGGCACCCCCTAGAGACACAAGTTGATCCACGTGATCATATTCTTAGCCGTGTGCGGTGCCCCCTTCCACCATAGTCCTCGATAATATTGTAGCTGTGCTTAGGCGAAGCCCTGCGACAGTAGTACATCAAGATCGTCACCACGCCGTCGTGCTGACGGAACTCTTCCCCGACACTTTGCTGGATCGGAGTCCGGGGATTGTCATCGAGCTGAACGTGTGCTAGAACTCAGAGGTGCCGTAGTTTCGGTGCTTGATCGGTCGGGCCGTGAAGACGTACGACTACATCAACCAAGTTAACGCTTCCGTTGTCGATCTACAAGGGTACGTAGATCACACTCTCCCCTCTCGTTGCTATGCATCACCATGATCTTGCGTGTGCATAGGAAATTTTTTGAAATTACTACGTTCCCCAACACTAGAAATAGTTCCCATTCAAGGCTACCGATTTGTGCTAGTAGTTGTGTGTCATGTATCTCTTCTTGATCGTAAGAACTGCCACCATGATTAAGATCTTTTGCATTGATGATTAGTTGAATTTTATGATGTACCTCGTGTGATGAGTACCTTTATGGATCAAATCTTGTTCATGTGATATTCTTGAACTTAAGAAGTTAATGAGAACCCAAATCTCCAAGAGTAACAAGTGTTGGTGAAGAACGAGTTGGGGAATCACGAGCGGGTCTTGTGGAAGTGTATATCGAGTGAACTTTTTCCGGACCCCAAAGAATCAAAGTGTTTGGGTGGAGGGATAGGAAGTAATCGATCTTTTATGATTTGGGAACAGTAGAGCAAGCTCAAGTCAAATGTTGGAGTTAAGAGGTTGGTAGAACGAGGGCCAAATTGACCGTTCTTCTAGAGGGGAACTTGGGTGCCCAGGTTATGTGCCCTGGTGTCTAGGATCTTTAAAGCGCCATCACACAAGAGGCTTTGAGTGCCCAGAGTAGGGACTTTGGGTGCCATTGGTATCTAGTAGGATAAAACCCACTCTAGGGACCCATGGGTTCATGGCCCTCGAGAGCCGGTCTATCCAGAGAACCATTCTCTTGTGATCTGGGGACTCCGGCTACCCAGAAGTCAGTGAGTCTAGAGACCCAGGGTCTCCAGAAACCCTTTCACCATTCCGAGGAGCAGGTCCCTGTACCCGAGGGACCCGGGGTATCAACAATTGCCAGCTATGGGCTATGGTTTTACTCTACTCCCTCTGGTCCTTTTTAGTCTGCATATAATTTTTGTCATGGATTATATAAGAATGTTCGTTAAATAATTTTAAAAAAATTAGTGAGTATAAACATTTCTATACATGAGTTAATTATTAATAACGCATGAATATTTGAATCTAACTTTTATTATTATGACTAACATTTAGAGAAGTTTTACATTTCTTTAGGAAAGAAAAAACATGTGCTAAATGGGCCACTGGTTGCAGTCCATCTAAGCAACACAGGTCTTTTTATTTACAATTCATTTGTGAGAGGGGGCAAAGTTTGTATAGAAATGTTGTTCGTGTACTAGTCAATGCAGCTTGTCTTGGAGCTGCAGGTCGCAGGTTCGACACCGTCATGTAAAGTTTTTATTTTTTTTATTTTCCTTACACACACACACACACACACACATAAATTCAAGTGGTAAAGTTTTGTCGCTACAAGTGGACGCCATGCCACGTCACACAAATACGATGCCATGTCAACACACTATACAGCTACTCCCTCCGTTCCAAAATGACTTGATACATCCATATCTAGACAAATCTAAGACAAGAATTTTAGGACGGAGGGAGTACATAATAGATTAACACCGTATTTGCAGGCACGTGCCAAGTTTTAGGACTAATTCGGCGTATTTTTCAAGTTCAGGCACTAAATTGAACATCCATGGCAAGTTCAGACACCACCAATGCAATTACCTCTTTTTTTAGAAAGTTCAAAATTTCCCAAATGTTCATGAACTATTAAAAAAAGTTCATGATTTTAGATTTTTTTTGTGAATTTCAAAAGAAGTTCTTTCAACTTGAAAAATGTTCTCAGATTTGAGCAAGTGTTTCCGAATTTAAGAAAATGTTCACGAGTTTGATTTTTTTCTTGGAATTCAATTTTTTAAGATTTCATAAAATGTGCACAAATTCAAAATATAGACGAATTAAAATAAGGAAAAGCAAAAACACAGTCTAAGGAAGGTTCTAGAACCTTGCTAAGGCCTTTTCCAATGCATGAGTGCTTGGAAGAGGTGCTAAGTGTGTGCTTAGTATTTTGTTGCTAAGCTCCCTTCGTTTAATTAGGTGTAGATTTAGAATTGAGTTCCTACCTAGGTACATGTGATTAGCACCGTTTCTTTCTAAGGTCACCATATTACTCTCTCTCTCTCTCTAATGAACATGCCACATCAGATGTTTTGCCCAGTTGCAGCCTTAACACCCTTACAAGGTGAAGCATTGGGAGGGGCCTAAGACCAATGGGAAAAAGACAGACTCTATAGGATTTGTTCATGGATCACCATAGGAGCCCCCAAGTTCACGTGCGAATCAGACCAGCCACATTGCACAATCAATCCGCTCCCTGTCATGTGGGGCCATGAACGTGGAAAGTACCTCAATGCATCATGATGCTCCATTTATTGGGAGTTTAAAATATTTAGAGACTAGACAATGAAATCAAACACAAGACGCCATTGTCTAAAATTAAAAGCTTCGATGTGATACCTACAAATTCTCAAGCTCATGTCATGCGTAATCAGGAGACTAAACCTAAGTAACAATGTTTGTCAAGCTTGCATATGAATTTGTGTACAAATAGGATGTAGAAAAGGGGTATGCATTTTTATATGCTTCTAAAAGTAGTAAAAGAACTGAAACATGCAATATATTATAATTCTATAATGTGATAGCAGCGAGAACATTTTCTATGGATAGAATCTGTAAACCTAGGAATCCATTTCCAAAATCTTCCTTTTGCTGGGTGACTTCTGTAAAGATTTGTAGACTTTTGTATTGATGCCATTTACTAAAAAATGAAACAAGGAGCTTCCTCGTTGATTTTATTAAGAAATTGATGGTTTTCTTATAAAACTCAAATCCAAACATAAAAACAACATTGCATGCAACAAGGAAGCTTAAAACGGTGAAACTTCATCCAAGCATCACTCCTACTCACAGTTTTAAATAGGCCATGTAGCATTTGGAAGAGCATCACGCCAAGCCATTTAATGCCACTTAGCGCACTAACACTTCTACCGCTATTTGCCATAGCCAACTATTTAAAACTTTGCTCCTACTTAACAACTACAACAGAGTTAGAAAAGCCTCTGAATCACATCACCCTTACATTAAGAAGAAGTTTGAAGACCAAATTAGGCAACATGCCTCATCAACAAGTGGTCCTGCATCTGTGATGGATTCCAACCATGGCTCCTTACATAGTCGTCTTGCACCACGTTGTTGATCAGGGTCACCTACTCAATTCTTCCTTTCTCTTGGCTTTTGGTATATTGTTTTTAGAGGTTGCCCTCCGCGTAGCAAGTGCAATCATGTCACCATCTTTCTGACCTTCCTTTGTATCTTCTAGCAGTTACAACATTGGACCCATTAGTTGCTCCAGCTTTCCCCAGCCCATGCCTTCTCTATCTTGGTATTAAAAGATTCTTGTGACTCCATCTCATATTCCCCTTCCTCCTAATAGAAATGCAACCTTTTCCGACTGTCAGAATCAAACACCTGATCTAGTTCATCACTTTTTTACCACCTTCTCCAATGACATTCTCTTTGAAACATACATCTTCTCCCCCAGTTTACTTCTCCAAAAAAATCCTTATCTTCACCGCCAAGATCTTATGAGCTCTGATATTGATTTACTTGTGAGAGGGAGGAGAATTTAGCAGTATTGAGCATGACTGTGTCAAAATTTGGCATTATAACTGCCCCTTGCTCAAATAAGACCACGACATGGACATCATTTCACTTGTTTTCATCCATGAACTCAGCTTCATCTCCAGCCTTATGCTTTTTCTGCATCTAGACAGGAGTTCCTCTTACCATTCTGACCCTCGTCATGCACCAATTGCCAAATTCAACAACAAGCTCAATCTGGTAATACATATCACACATGCATAAAACTGATATAAGGCTTCACATAATATTCCAAAGTCAAAGCAAACATTTTTCATATCATGAAGAATTTGCATGTCTACACTATCTTTTTTCGAAAAGAAGGATTACGCCCGACCTCTGCATCGAGCGATGCACACAACCATTTTTATTGCATTACTCAATAAGGTCTTACAAAATAAATACATAGATCAATCCAAAATCACCTCCCTCGCAAAATTGTCGCCCTACCTATAAGATTGATGATGTGCCCTGACCATGCGTCTGAAGGAAATATGCCCTAGAGGCAATAATAAAGTTGTTATTTTATATTTCCTTATTTATGATAAATGTTTATTATTCATGCTAGAATTGTATTAACCAGAAACTTGATACATGTGTGCATACATAGACAAAACACTGTGTCCCTAGTAAGCCTCTACTAGACTAGCTCGTTAATAAAAGATGGCTAAGTTTCCTAACCATAGACATGTGTTGTCATTTGATGAACGGGATCACATCATTAGAATAATGATGTGATGGACAAGACCCATCTGTTAGCTTAGCATATTGATCATTCAGTTTTATTGCTATTGTTTTCTTCATGTCAAATACATATTCCTTCGATTATGAGATTATGCAACTCCCGGATATCGGAGGAATACCTAGTGTGCTATCAAACGTCACAACGTAACTGGGTGATTATAAAGATGCTCTACAGGTATCTCCGAAGGTGTTTGTTGGGTTGGCATAGATCGAGATTAGGATTTGTCACTCCAAGTAGGTATCTCTGGGCCCTCTCAGTAATGCACATCATCAGAAGCCTTGCAAGCAAAGTAACTAATGAGTTAGTTACAGGATGATGTTTTACGGAACGAGTAAAGAGACTTGCTGGTAACGATATTGAACTAGGTATGTGGATACCGATGACCAAATCTCGGGGAAGTAACATACCGATGACAAAGGGAATAACGTATGTTGTCATTATGGTACGACCGATAAAGATCTTCGTAGAATATGTGATAACCAATATGAGCATCCAGGTTACGTTGTTGGTTGTTGATCGGAGAGGTGTCTCGGTCATATCTACATAGTTCTTGAACCCGTAGGGTCTGCACGCTTAACGTTCGATGACGATTTTGTATTATATGAGTTATGTGATTTGGTGACCGAATGTTGTTCGGAGTCCCGGGTGAGATCACGGACATGACGAGGTCTTGAAATGGTCGAGAAGTAAAGATTCATATATTGGACGATGATATTCGGACACCGGGAGTGTTTCGGGGGTACCGGATACATATCGGGTCACCGAAAGGAGTTCCGAGCATCCCCCGGCAACTACATGGGCCTAATGGGAGAAGAAGGGGACAGACCAGCCCCTAAGGGGCTGGTGCGCCCCATGTAGGCCGAAATAAGGGGGGAGGAAAGAAGGGAAGAGAGAAAGGAAGGGGAGCAATTCGGCCTTCCTCTTCCTTCTCTCCTCCCTCCTCCTTCCTTCCCCCTTCGTATGAATATGGAATGGGGAGGCCGAATTGGGAGGCGCCCAAGTAGGATTCCTTCTACTTGGGGCGCCCCCTTGGCTACCTCTCCTCTCCTCCAATCTATATATATATATGAGGAGGGCACCGTTAGAACACACAACAGCCAACAATGATTGTTAGCCGTGTGCGGCGCCCCCTTCACAGTTTATGTCTCCGGTCATATTTACGTAGTGCTTAGGCGAAGCCCTGCACGGATCACTTCACCATCACCGTCACCACGTCGTCATGCTAACAGAACCCTCCCTTGACACTTTGCTAGATCAAGAGTTCGAGGTACGTCATCGAGCTAAAGGTGTGCAGAACTCGGAGGTGCCGTACGTTCGGTGCTTGGTCGGTGGGAACGAGAAGAAGTTTGACTACATCAATCGCGTTGTCAAACGCTTTCATTTTCGGTCTACGAGGGACGTGGACACACTCTTCTCCTCTCGTTGCTATGCATCTCCTAGATAGATCTTGCGTGATTGTAGGAATTTTTTTGAAATTGCATGCTACGTTTCCCAACAGCGTCATGCACACCAAAAAATTCGATGGCCTCACCAAGCCACCCGGCAAAAATTCGATGGCCTCACCAAGCCACCCGCCAGCTAGCCGGGGCACCAATCGGTTTAGCAGACTCTCAATGTGCACCGCATGTGCATGTTGTAGAATCCGTCGCCACCTTCTTCCGCACTCTCATCTTTAGGATCAATCAATACACTGATCTTGCTAGAATCTTCTGCCGTTGACGCCATCACGATGCCAAAAAAAATTTGCCTTCTGCATGCGCCCATTGAACAGTATCCAACATTAAGACCCCGCTGCGCCTTACTGTCAAGACTCACCATCGTTAATATTGTAGATGGCACATCATTCCATCTTGATCATCGCACACGGAACATATGAAGATCTGCGCCCAACCACCAAGCCAAATATTTTTTCCTCCAGCCGATGTACCCCAAAAAGATACCCCATAGATCCCCAATAATAGATCCCACATGGGAATTGTCTCGTCTCCTTTAGCGCATCCTTCGCTTTCAGCCAGACTATAAACTTTTTTTCATTGGACACAACGTCAATCACAACTCTCTCCAATAATCTACCGATTATATTTGAAATGTATTAGATCCAATATTTTACATCTTATATTATGGGGATGGAGAAGAATGACATTTTGGCTCTCGACTTTCATGGAGACCAACTTTAAAAAAAATCAGGTTTAAGCTATTCTGAAAAAATTGTACAACTAAACAAGGATGTGAGGCGTGTGTGTAAAATTTTAGAATGAAATACGTTAAAACGCGACCTACACAAAATAGACAAATTACTGATATGTGGGATGAATAGTATTATATGTTGAAAAGGCTGAGATTTGTCTTTTTTGCGAAGCCCTCATTTCAGCGTATTTGTCCTGAAATTTACGCACTTGCACTCTGCCTTCATCTATCTCTGTATTTTTTTCAGAATTTTTTGAAATGTAAAAATATGAATTTTCATAAATTTTGAGTTTTGCATTTGAAGGCCTCCATGAGCTCGGCCTCCAAAAGCAATTTCCGGGACGGAGGGAGTAATTCTTTTTTATTTATGCTATTTTGCTTGATCATGCAGACGTGCAAAAACACCTTTCTACTCTAATTTATATATATGTATACAATATATCATAGCTATCTGCATCGGGATACATAACTTTCCTTCAAAAAGGAAACATGCTCATCTAAACCCCGGGGGCTTGAATATATGGGAATCGGACCTGTGAGACACTAGCACCAGCAGCAGAGCCACAAGGGCCGCGACGCCCCACGGCGACGTGCCGGAGCCGCCCTCGGGCTGGCCTCGCCATGCCGCCGGCACGGCAACCCTCCCCTCTCCGTCGAACAGCACGTGCTGCGCGAGCAAGCCCAGGGCGAGGAACCCCAGCACCATGAGCACCCAGAAGCCTGCCTGGGTGCGATGGCGCAGCTGCTCCTCGAACTCGTCCATCTGCCACGACAGGTAGAGGAAGAAGGTCACGATGCCGGTGACGGCGAGCACCGGCGCCGGCGGCAGACCGACGGCAAGCCAGCCCTGCTGATACTTGCCCCCCTCGTCCATCGGAGCTTAATTTGGGACGTGTGGTCTGGGATCCTCAGCTATGCGTGTGGTCATGTGTTTCGTATCTGCTGTGTGCCGGGCAGCGCCGTTATATGGAGAGGGCAGGCCGGAGAGACGTGGACGGCCAGTGCGCGCTTTGCTTTTGTGGCCATGGGGAGTGGAAAGCTGGTGGGTGCCTCTGGAAGAGAAAGGCGGCACCGCGTGTCTTCTCTGACGGGAGCTTTCGAGATGGCTACGAGTCAGTCGGCGGTCGGTCGCTGGCGCCTTTTCAGGATTCCCCAATCTTCTCCGGATGCTCTACTTTGAGGGAAAACCGTTCATTTCTTCGGTTGGAAACCTACCCGTGAAAGAGGAAGAAGGGATTTTTTTTAGCAAAAGAAAGAAAGGACAGAGAACCTGAAATATCGTGCCGACTTTTTTTTAAAGGAAATATCATGCCGACTAGGGCTGATCACGCTGGACTCGGCCGGGCAACACAAAAGGCCCAACCTGGAAACACTAAACCCAAGCCCAGCCCAGCCTCATGAAACATTAAAAAAATATTGAACTAATTTTTTTGCGAATATATTGAACTAATTATTTAAATGTTGAAATATATTAATATGCCTATTTTTGAATAAAAGGTTTGTGAACAGGCAAGCAAAATCACTAATTAAGAGTATCTCTAGCAGACCCTGTATAACGCGCGAAACTCATAATTCCGGCGAGTATACAGGCTCGACCCAATTTACTGGCCAGAACAGAGCCCGTATACTCGTCCGGCCCGTAATTTTTTTTACTGCTGCCCGCAAATCTTACCCTCAAAGCCGTATAACTACGGGTTTGCGGGACAGATACGGGTCGAAACCCTATTCCCCCGCCATCGCGTTTCCCCGCGATTCCTCACTCCCTCCGTCGCATTTCTCGCCGCCGGTGAGCCCAGTTCCGCCTCCAGCCGCCATGTGGGGCGGTATGTGGAGCTCCGGCTGCAGCTTCGGCGGGGGCGACGAACCCGAGCGCGAGCGGTGTGTCCGCGCGGACGGCGTGGGGAAGCGCACGGCCAGGAAGTGGACCAACCAAGGCCTCCAGCCGCCGGCAAGGCTCCTTCGTTGCGAGATGGAGGAGTACGACCGCCAACACGGGAGGACGCCCTCCTCGGCCGCGGGCTCTTCCTTTGCCGCGGGCACTTCCTCTTCCGCGTGGCTCACCTCCGGCGCGGCGCTTCTTCCCGTGAAGAGGGAGCCGGAGGAGGGCGAGCTCATCGCCGTCAAGCGGGGGGCGGAGGAGATCCCGCGCCGAGGCGTCATCGGTCCCAAAGATTACGCCAGCGGCGATGTCGAGGCGGTCACGGCCGTGATTGCCGCATGGAGCTTGCAAGAAGAGGAGGAGGAGTGCCACCGCCATGATGAGGAGATCGAAGAGCTCGTTTTCAAGCAGGCAGTCGCGGCCAACCTCACCGCGAAGGACAAGGACGATGAGTGGCGGCGCGTCCGCGAGGAGCAGAAGAATATGTACATTGACCTCGTCAGCTCCGACGAGGAGGACCGGCCAACGACTGAGCTCCTCCGCTGCGTCGGCCTCGCCACCGCGAGCTCTTCCATTTTGGTAGCCGCCGCGAGCCCGGACCCCCCCCTCTAGTAGTAGAATGTAGTATATATGTAGTATGTATGATCTATGTAGTATGTTGTGATGAACTATGAATGATCGGTGTGGTTGCAATTTCTCCCACGAAAGTTTTTTTAAAATTATACAGTTTCATATTTGAGAAAAAGGATTTTCCCCCGCTTTATATTATAAAGCAACGAGCCAAGCATCCAACACAATAGTAGAAAGTACAATCAAGTCATAAAGTCACGCTGGGGGCACAGCAGGACAAGCCCCAAACGAAGCTAAAAAAAGCTAATCCGACTCGGGAGGTGGTGGCGGTGGTGGAGAAAAAGCCGACGCGAGGAACGAAGACCCGCAATGATGTTGTCGATGACGTCTCGGTCGCGCTGCTTGCTAAGCGGTCTTCAGAGCTGTAAGAAGCCACACCTTTTATAAATTGCATCAGTCACACGGCATGGAATCACGCGTTCGATGACTAGTTTATTGCGGGCACACCAGAGGGTCCATGCCAAGGTACCCAAAGCCACCCAAGTGGGGACGACTATGGCCGGGGAGCCTAAGGACCTCCCCAAACAAGTCCGGGAGGTTGTCGTGGCACCAATTTCCACCAACCACCTCCCGGAAGCAGCTCCATAGGAACTGCACCGCTGGGCACCGGAAGAAGATGTGGTTGCAGTCTTCCGGTATCATACAAATGGGGCAGAGGCCGTCGCCAGGGCCATTACGTTTTCGGACCTCTATGCCCGAAGGGAGTCGGCCTCGGACCCGTTGCCAGAGAAATATGTGGATTTTCAAGGGGAGTTTGATCTCCCTAAGCACCTATAGTTCCACCGGGCCAGGAGTGGGGACAATCGCCTAGTATAGGGACCTAGTCGAGAATCTGCTGCTTGGCTCGAGATGCCAGGACAGCGAATCGGGCTCAAGGGAGGGGGAGTGGAGGGCAATACACTCAAGTAATTTGTCCCATTGTTCGCATGATTTCATATACGGAGTCTATTCTGCAGCACATGATTTGGCCCCGCAAAACAGATCTTTCTCGAACTGTAAATGCATTATGCGGGTCGGCATTATACGGGGTCTACTAGAGATACTCTAAGAAGCACTCTTTGCAACAGTCACTCCCACCTTTCAGATTGCAACAAGTGGCGCACAAGTCGCAACTTGGGAGTTTTCCCTTTTTTCGTCGATCCCTTTATTTAAAAAAATTATCTCTTAAACCGGGGGTCCAAATTTGAACCGATTTCACCCTTGGTTTCCTCACGCCGAGATCTTCAAAAGTAGATTCCATGTTGATAGGTTTTGACGAACATTTTTCATGAAAAAACTGGACGAAAAAACCACACCAGAAGCATTTTTTCTTTTCGAAAGCTGTTTCTGAGAGGCACACTCGCTGAAGCAAATCGGTGTCTCTCGCGAAAGTAAAATTGCATCTTTTGCGAAAGAAAAAAAACACTTTTCTTTTTTGAGAGTCACGGTCGTGCCTCTCGTGGAAGGAAAAGAAAATGAAAACGCATTTTTTTTATGTTTCTGAGAGGCACCCATACCTCTCGCGGAAGTAAAACCGTGCCTCTCCGAAAGGAAAAAACTTATTTTTTTTCGTCTCTCAGAGGCATCGTCGTGCCTCTCGCGGAAGAAAAAAGACATAATTTTTCCGTTTTCGAGAGGTGCAACCCTACCTCTCGTGGAAGTAAATCCATGCCTCACGAAAAAGCAAAAAAAAGCATATTTTTTAAAAAAATTTGTTCAAAAGTTAAGAAAGACCGATGAAAAACCAAAAAAATATTTAAAAAGCCGGAAAACACGTGCAAAACAATAACAAAACAAAATTCAAAGGAAGCACTAAAAGTGCGGGACTTAGCGCGCTCTCAGCCCGCCCCAAATAACCCTTGGGAAGGCTTCCGAAGAAGTACGAAATCACTAATTAAGGAGTACTCGTTGTAAAGAACACTCCATTTTCCCAGGTCGCGACAAGTGGCGCACATGCAGCGCGCCACTTGTCGCAACCTGGGAGTTTTCCCTTTTTCGTAGATCCATTTATTCAAAACATTTTATCTCTTAAACCGTGCGTCCAAATCTTGAACCGTTTCCACCATTGGATTCCTCGCGTCGAGATCTTCAAAACTAGATCCCATGTTGATAGATTTTGACGAACTTTTTTTACGAAAAAACCGGACGAAAAAACCGAAGCGGGAGCACGGTTTTTTCCCTTTCCGAAAAAGGCACGCCCGTGCCTCTCGCAAAATCACAACCGTGCCTCTCGTTGAAGCAAAACCGTGACTCTCGTGGAAGGAAAAAAAACAGAAAATACGTTTTTTTCGTTTCCGAGAGGCACGGCCGTGACTCTCACGAAAGCACAACCATGCCTCTCGTGAAAGAAAAAAACAGAAAACACGTATTTTTCCCTTTCCGTGAGGCACGGCCGTGACTTTCACATGAGCACAACCGTGCCTCTCGCGGAAGCAAAACCGTGACTCTCACAAAAGAAAAAAAACATTAAAACGTGTTTTGTTTTTCCCTTTCCGAGAGGCACGGCTGTGACTCTGGCGAAAGCACAACCATGCCTCTCGTGGAAGCAAAACCGTGACTCGCGAAAGAAAAAAACAAAAAACGCGTTTTTTTTCGTTTCCGAAGGCACGGCCGTGACTCTCGCTAAAGCATAACCGTGCCTCTCGCGGAAGAAAAACCGTGACTTTCGCAAAAGGAAAAAAACGCGTTTTTTCGCGCAAAAAGAAAAAAAATTGAATTTTTTTTTATCAAAAAGCTAAGAAAGACTGGGGGAAAACCAAAACATAAAAAAAACCAAAAAAACCGTTTAAAAGGCCGAAAATGCGTAGAAAAAAAAGAAAAAAAATCCGAAAAAAACGCGACACGTAGCGAATGACTGAGAGTGCGCCAAGTGGCGCTGATCATTGCGAGGCTCCCGAAGGA
>NC_041384.1:106626603-106650333 GCF_002162155.2 Triticum dicoccoides | reverse complement strand
CAAAAAACGCGTTTTTTTTCGTTTCCGAAGGCACGGCCGTGACTCTCGCTAAAGCATAACCGTGCCTCTCGCGGAAGAAAAACCGTGACTTTCGCAAAAGGAAAAAAACGCGTTTTTTCGCGCAAAAAGAAAAAAAATTGAATTTTTTTTTATCAAAAAGCTAAGAAAGACTGGGGGAAAACCAAAACATCAAAAAAACCAAAAAAACCGTTTAAAAGGCCGAAAATGCGTAGAAAAAAAAGAAAAAAAATCCGAAAAAAACGCGACACGTAGCGAATGACTGAGAGTGCGCCAAGTGGCGCTGATCATTGCGAGGCTCCCGAAGGAGCGCTCGTTAACTAGTTGCTCCCCGAAGGAGCACTCCTTCTTTAGTTGCTCCCACAGGGGAAGTCCTATTCGGCACCAGGGACGAATTAGAGCAGGAGCGCTCCCATGCCGAGCCGAATAGTAGTCACTCTATCCGTTCGGTACACTCGCTCGTGTTTTTTCTAGTTCACTTTTGTGAAAGAAAAACACTACACCTGCCGGTTACAAAAATTGTCTCTATTTAATATGGATTAGAGGGAGTAATAGATTTGAAATGTTCATGAATTTTCAAAATGTTTGTGACTTAAAAATTTTCATTAATTGAAAAAGTTTGTGAAGTTTCAACATGTACTTGAATTTTATAAAAATTTGTTCAGAAACTTGAAATATAATTTACAAATTTTAAAAAATATTCATAAATATAAAAATCTCCATGAATTTTAAAAATATCCACCAATTGTGAAGAATGTTCATTTTTGTAAAAAGTAAACATGAATGTAAACAAATATTCTTAAAATTTTAAAATGTTCACATATTTGAAGTATTTTTGAAGAAAACTCAAAAACTAATAAGAAAATTGAACAAAAAAAGAAGAACAAAGGACAAAACCGAGTAAGAACACAGAAAAAGAAAAACCATCTAGAAGCTTCACTAGCCCAATGTCTACTCATCAATTCATTGTCTCGTAGCTTTTGTGATCACGCAGCTTTTGTGAAGCTAATCATATCACTTTGGGCCGTGTGGCGAGCAAGAAGAAAGGCGATCTACGAAGATATATTCACTAGCCCAATGTCTACTCATCAGTTCATTGTCTCGTGCCTGAATGATCTCAAGAATGTTGAAACATCGGTGACGGTGTCCTGGACTAGGGGGTACTCACCACGTCATCTCCCGATCTGTTAGATCGGACCGAGGACCCCCATGGCCGTATACTCATGGGCCAGTTCGGACAGCTGCCGCATACATGAAAGATTCTATAAGACTTGGTGATCAAGACAAGGACTCCTCCCCACCAGCGTATTCGTCTAGGACTCTTGTTATCCTAGGCCTCTGGTGCATTATGTAAACCGAGGCCAGGCTAGTCGATAGATCAGATAGATACAATCATACCATAGGCTAGCTTCTAGGGTTTAGCCTCTCCGATCTCGTGGTAAATCTACTCTTGTACTACACATATCATCAATATTAATCAAGCAGGATGTAGGGTTTTACCTCCATCAAGAGGGCCCGAACCTTGGTAAAACATCGTGTCCCCTGCCTCCTGTTATCATCCACCTTAGACGCACAGTTCGGGACCCCCTACCCGAGATCCACCGGTTTTGACACCGACATTGGTGCTTTCATTGAGAGTTCCGCTGTGTGATCAGTAAAAGGATCGATGGCTCGTCTGCAGGTCAACTGCGATGCCGGCATCTTCGTCGCCGGCTCGACTGGTCACCTTGGCTCGACCGAGGACCATGCTCCATCCCCGATCGTCATGTTCGGACGAGGGCCTTCATCAACATCAACTCCGATCTCTACCAAGATCATGGAGGAATCATCCATGGAGCTCGGGGGCTCAACGTCAATATTGCCCTCGGGCGACCGTGCTGTTTTTCCGAACAGCAAACTTGTATCCGCTGCCACCACCTCTTAGAGCATCGCTTTGACGATCCCTTTGGTGGAATTGTGCAGACAGCCATGCAAAATTTCGTCGAGTTCCGATGGAGGAATCTCCGACAATCTATAATATACCGGAGCCCTGTCAAATCTGGACGGGAATCTGGACGAGTTTAGGGCGTGGTCTCCAGAGCCTAGCTCGAAGGTCCTTTGGAAGATCCAACCGTTCATCTACCGTGGAATTCCCATATCTACCACCCCTCCAAATTTCAGCTCGATCCGACGGTTCAAACTCCGGGAACCTTCCGATGAGTGGATCAATTTTCGGATCCGTTTTCTGCACGAATACGGATCCGACCCGAATTCATGTTTCTTTATGAACGTGACATTGGACAACCTTTTTAGAGGAATTCTCTTCTAGGGTATTGTGCGTTGTTTTTAAACACGTGCCCGTAAATTTTTAAGCCTCCCCTGAGGTCGCCTTCATCATCATGCTGGTGTCAAACCAGTCCGGCGATATTGCTCCAAGGCTGCCGACATGCGTTAGACACGTCGTCACTTTGTTGAGCCGAGTTCAACTTCTTCGGATCATCATCTCGGCAAACCAAACAAGAGTCCGGCATCGCGAAGTATAAATCATCACCAACATCGCCGCCCCACGGATTACACGGAGCGGGCATACCGGCATCGCCGCACGGCCACTTCATCAAGTCGGCATCGACCACGTCACGACCTGCGTCGGCAGGGCCGCACTATTGCTTCTTCAAGCTGGTGTCCATCACGCCGACCTACTTCAACTCATCGGCTAACATCGAGGCTTCGACATCTCGGCTGGACCGGGGGCTTTGCCATCTCTTCATCAACCTACTCCGGAGACTTCGGCGTCACTAGCCAACCAGCTCCGTCACGTTAGTTGGACCGAGGGCTTTGCCTCGGGGAGCCAACCTTTGCCAGCATCGCCATACCATCGCTTTATTGCCCATCAGGCAATGGGTGTGTGGATTGAGTCCCAATTTTGGGAATCATCTTTCTTCGGATTACTACAACAAATAAACCAGGTGCTATTAATCCTAGTATTTTTGCTTGTTTGGGTTCATTTTTTCCAAGGAATTATTACTCTGGTTTGTCCATCATATGAACGCGGGTCTCTCAAATGGTGGCCGCATTAACGAGGCCGCATGGTGGTTCGGTCAGTTTCCGTATATAGTCCGGCGAACGCCGCATCCAGAACTCGGACCGACCTGTGAATTCAGGTTTTGCCACACCTTTACCGCATCACGCCGATGCCCTGCATCGACATCGACTTCGGCGTCAGGCCATATTTCTTTTATTACTCACTTTGCATAAATTATTCATTATGCAACGATTTTTCAATTATTATTATTATTACTATTATCTCCGGTTTGCACTATTTTTTATGCACAGGAAAATGATCCGGGTTGGGCAGTATCATCAACTCGACATACTTACATACCACGTCACCTCGGCTCGACGGGGGGCTTCGTCAACACTTCATTACCCCATGCCGAGGACTTCGGCATCACTCTGCCGGCCTGCATTTACCGTGCTATGTCACCACTTTGGAGTGCCGAGCTCTTTGCTCCGCCACCTCGGGACCGACTTGGGGGATGGAACATTTTCCCGCATCAAGCTCGGGCGGTGTCATCAATACCGAACACATTAACCAGCTAAGTTGCCTTCATGCTCAAAGTTTTTTAAAAAAATAACTTCTGTTCGGTTCGGCCAAGCATTATACTTTTTTGGAAAAAAGTTGCTTGTAAAAAATTTCCTTGTCCAAACTTTGTTTGTGACGCACAAATTCAAATACCCCGTTTATTTGGGGGCTTCCTTTATGAAGTTTTTCCTCTTGCATATGAGTATACTTGTACGGCTTCGTTCCTTGTTCGTGTATTACGCCACAATATGCACCATATTGACTTAAGCGATTTGCAAGCTGGGTTGCCTGGCTCTTGTGCTTACCCCTACGTTTCCGATTGTTCGGCTAGGGAGTAAAGGGAGCACCTCTGCGATTGTCACGACCGGGTCCTCCGAGCTCTGACCTCAGACTGGGTGAAGCCGAAAGCTAGCGCTCTTATTGTTTTCAATCATGGTCGGCACACAACGGAACTCATGAGTACAAAAAATCTATTGCACAAGTCTCATAGCAATAACGAGCACCGAAGAAAGGTATCGGTGGGGGTACTATTTTCTTCGAAGATGCTTCTTACACTTCGTCTGTAATATAGCATAAGTTCCCTGAGCGCGCTTTGTCTGTTATAGCCTTATGGCCCGGTTGTCTGGTTATCAGAAACACTGTCGATATTCTCGACAGGTGGAGTACATAACACTTTTCGGTCTCTGACCGAAGAGGGAGAAGCCGACGGTCGGTTAAGACGCGTTTAAAGTTTGGTTGAACAAAGATATGATATAAGTACTTCGGTACATACAATCATTATACATAAAATTCTTTTACCCAAGTCATTTGGGGGCTCTTAAATTTATATGAGTCGTTTTATAATAAGTGTTCTTCTTCGTAGTTGTTGCAAAGTTTTTATTACTATTATTATTCATCACTCCTTTTTTTGACACGAGTGTGTGGTCACTAGCCGGGGAGCCTAATTTCTCTCTCAAAGCCGCTAGAGTTTAGTTTGCTAAACTGGCCTAATGAGAAGTACTCCGCCTTCGGGATAGGAGGTTGAAGCCGTAGGCTGACCCGCTTGGAGTCTTGAGATAGGATGTGTCATGTTAAAGCACGACAGAAGCACTCTTTTTTTCTAAGACCAATTTTCGGATTGGCACCGAACACTTGATTTTGTTCGGACGTCATGTTTTTACTGACGTTTTTTGGTTTTCCAAGCTTTTGGCACTTTTAAACTATTCGTGTCTTTTCAGCACAAGTCTTGCAGTGCAACGCCGGACACCTTTAGAGATTCGGCAAAAACATTCTCGGATATTGCTATATATGCATCGGTTTTGAATTGTGTCTTCAGTCAATAGTTGGGTTGCCCGGCTCCTGCACTTGCTTCCTACGTTCCGCTTTGTTCGGCTAGGCGTGCAAAGGGAGAACCACTGCGATTGTGCTTCCAGCTTACATGGTTAAGCACCTCAGTGGAGAAAGCCGAAAACTGACGGTCACAATAAGCGTAAACTGGTCAGCGATCCGATGACTGTGTTAAATGACGAGCCATTCAGAACAATGGCCGAAGTGTTTACGGCTTGACCTCGACTGTCGCCGAACACTACCTGGGGCTAGTAACTAGCCTCCCAAACTAAATTCTCAATATTTTGCTCTTACATTAGAGCTGAGGTTTCATGATCATGCTTAGCATGACAACCCAAAGAATGGAACCGATAGCGGGACTATTTTCTTTGGAAGACATTTCTTATGTTAAACAGTAATATAACACATCTCTCTGCGTACCTTTGTTTATAAAACCGTATGGCCAGATTGCCTTGTTTGTCGTAAATCATTGCCCTCATAAAGGCTTTATAAAGTAGGACAAACACTCCTCGGCTACTGGCCGAGGAGGTGGAAGCCGATGGTCGGTCAACAAAGTTTTGTACAATGCGGATCCGAGCATTAATGACATAAAGTACTTGGATACATAGAGTCATTACACATAATTTGTAATTTTACTATGGATATTGATCCTTAATTCGATCACCCGTGCCCGCATTAAGGCTCGGGGGCTACTGAGTTTCGGACTTATTATTTACAAATATTAAAGGGGCACATCGATCCCCTGATCTGGTGTTGCCACCCGACCAGTGTCTCGGGGGCTACTGCATTGCCTATCCAATGCAGAAAATTTTAAGTGCAATACAATTTCCGAGGAGATTTTGATCCTCAGGTTGGTCGGCCGCACCCAACCTGAGTCTCGAGGACTGAGCACGCCGCTTTTTGTGTCCCGAAGTATCCTGCCGAGCTAGGACTTGATCCTCAGGCCGATTTACAAATCAACATGAGTCTCAGCGGCTACTGGGATTAGCGGTCTTACGTCATCCTTCAGGTGCATCTCGGGTTTTAAACCGATACACACCTTGAGGGCTACTGGCTATATATCTCGGCAGAGAATAAATTGCACCAATCAAAAATATTGACAAAAATCGGCCCACATTCGGGGTGGTGCACCACCTTGGAAGCAGTCCGGCATAAAGCTTGGGCACTAGTGGCTGGCTCCATAGAGGGCATTTCCGGCATTAAGCTCGGCTAAACTCCTTCAAACTTCTTTGAACCAAGGTGATTTACAACACCTCGGATACAGTCCAGCGTTGGAGCTCGGATACAGTCTGGCGTTGGAGCTTGGATACATAGTCTGGTGTTGGAGCTCGGATACATTCCGGCGTTAGAGCTCGGAAGCGGTCCGGTGTTGGTGCTTGGCTGCAAAAGATACCTCGAATGCAGTCCGGCGTTGGAGCTCGGACGCAAGAGGACGCTGCCGCCCGGGAACAATTTCAAACCTGAGGTGTGGCATAAAAATAACAAGGCATTGATAAAGGCCGGAAACTGACAGGGGCTCCTCGGATACCCGACGTATAAACTCGTTGAATGCATTTCGGCGATCCTCAAGATCGAAGATGAGAAGATTTGTCGAACCAGTTTTCAAGACCGACGACCGAAGATGAAGAATAGTTCGGAAGAATCGAAGAGCGTCCCTAACTTGAAGACCGGTTCAGGGGGCTACTGACGGTGTCCTGGACTAGGGGGTACTCACCACGTCATCTCCTGATCTGTTAGATTGGGCCGAGGACCCCCATGGCCGTATACTCATGGGCCAGTTCGGACAGCTGCCGCATACATGGAAGATTCTATAAGACTCGGTGATCAAGACAAGGACTCCTCCCCATCGGCGTATTCGGCTAGGACTCTTGTTATCCTAGGCCTTTGGTGCATTATATAAACCGAGGCCAGGCTAGTCGATAAATCAGATAGATACAATCATACCATAGGCTAGCTTCTAGGGTTTAGCCTCTCCGATCTCGTGGTAGATCTACTCTTGTACTACCCATATCATCAATATTAATCAAGCAGGACGTAGGGTTTTACCTCTATCAAGAGGGTCCGAACCTGGGTAAAACATCGTGTCCCCTGCCTCCTGTTACCATCCGCCTTAGACGCACAGTTCGGGACCCCCTACCCGAGATCCGCCGGTTTTGACACCGACAATCGGGAAGGGCGGCAACTGTCCAACCTACTTCTAGGCCAACACAGTGGCTTCGCCCTCCGGCGAGTCTAGCAAAAATTAATGTTGATGCGGCGAAAAGAGGTAATCAGGGAAGGGGTGTTGTAGCTGCAGTTTGCCGGGATCAGAACGGTCTCTTTTGGAGGGCCTCGGCAATCGGTTTCAGCGGAATTGGTGATCCCACGACACTGGAGGCGATGGCAGTTCGAGAGGCTCTGGCTCTAGCTCAAGATCTTCATGAACAAAAAATACATGTTGCTTCTGATTGCAAGGTGGTGGTGGACGACATCAAGCAACAGTGTTTGGCAAGCTATGGTGCGATAGTACATGAAATAATAGAGTCTAGTAGGTCTTTTATTATTTGTAACTTTGTCCATGAGTTTAGTAGCTCAAATTTCGAGGCTCACAATCTCGCGAAGCACGCTCTGAAGTTAGGGGTGGACCGCCATGTTTGGTTAGGGCACCCCGGAAACCTTTTTTTCGTTCATGTAAACATTATGACGTCTTAATAAAGCTTCGTGGGATTGTCTTAAAAAAAATCTAGAAGCTTCACAAAACCAGTTGAAATGAACGTTTACATAGGCCAGCCTTTCTAAAGTGTGTTCGCTGGAGGGGGTATGTGCGAATGCTATTATGTCTTGTGACTAGACTAGCCATCGTCTCGCCTAAAGCTTTCCTGGCGCACGCGTCTGTTTGCTGATGTGTTTGCCCTGTTTTCTTTTGTTTCTTGTTTGGTTTTCTTACTTCTTGTCCAGTTTTCTTTTGATTTCTTTGTTTCGTTATTGTACTTCATTTTTTTGGTTTTTTTCTTTGAGTTTTCTTTGTTTCCTTCATGGTTATTTCAGTTTTTTGTTTCTTTCTCATTTTTCTTCAGTTTTCTTTCTTTCTTGCTTTTCAAAAGTTCTTTTGTTTTCCTTTCTTTCTTTATAGGTACTCACCGTTTTCCTTTCCTTTGCACTTGTTACTTCTGTTTTTCTTTTTTCTTTGGTTTTCTTCGTCTCTTTTTTGATTTTCTATGGTTTTTGTGTTCTCCTTTGTCTCTTTTGGTTTTCATTCTATTTTTGGCATACGTCGAGAATGTCTTTCTAATATATGTTCAATATTTTTTAAATACATGTTTACCAATTTTTAAATACACGGTCCACTTTTTTATATACACATTTTTAACATGTTCCAAATGCTTGATTAGTATGTATTTTTCAAATAGTGGATTAACATTTTTTTAATATGTGTTCAAAAAAATTATACACATTTTAACATTTTCAAGTGCTTGATTAACATTTTTCTAATACATGGGCACATTTTTTCTATACTCATTTAACATTTTCCAAATGCCTGATACTTTTTTTAAATGCAAGATTAATATTTTTTAATACATGGCCAACATAAAAACGATACTAAATAAAAATTCATAGATAAAAAAGGATACATAGATATTTTACATAGTTTCACAGCATAGATAGATAAAACTACGGTCCAACGACATAAAAAAACTACTAGATAGTGCAATGCAACTACAACCTACTCCCAGTCGTCATCATTGTCATCCTCGCTCGTCTGATCCGAGGTATCGAGCCACATGTCGTCCTAACGAGGATCATTATCCGTAAAGATCGACTATCCACCATTTTTAACGATATCGCACTGCGATAACGCCAGGGCCTTCCGCCGACGCCTGTCCAACCGTTCCTCGCGGCGCTTTGCCGTCTACTTCGCTCAGTAGGCTTGCTCGTCAGTGGCGTCCTCCGGGTGGCGCCGGCGCCACTCCGCCATGGCCCGATCGTCCTCCTCGGCGATGAAGAGGCGGCGCTACCGCCGAGCGTGCTCCGCACGGTCCTGGTCCGTGATAAGACGAGGCGGAGGGGCTACGTCCTGCGCCTGCTGGCGCGTGTGGACGTCCTGAAGGTTCATCTGCGCGAGCGGCCTGTCTAGGCGCCACGCCACCGCGCCGTACGCGCGGGCGGCCTCGTGCGCAGTCTGGAAGGTGCCGAGGCCGAGCCGGACATCGTCGGACCGGATCTCGGCGTAGTACGAGCCATTGGGGTACTGACGGACGCCGCGGTAGCCCGACGCTCTTCGGCGGCGCGGCGGCATGGTAGCGCGCCGGTGGCGGGGCGCTGGAGCGGCGAGGAAGCAACGAGTAAGCGGGGGAGGCGCGTGTGGCAGCGGAAGAGGAAGAGGAGGTGTGGAATAGCCGCGTGGCGAGCGCCGCAATTTAAAGGCGCGCCGGAAGCGGTGCGCCAAAAATAGCGCGAGAGCTGCCGCCTTTTTTCGCGCGCGCTAGTTTCCCGTCACCGTTGGAGTGCGCGAAAACATCCCGCGTACGCTAAAGTCTCAATTTACCGCGCGCGCGTCTTTTGGCACAGCCGTTGGAGATGCTCTAACTTGTTAACTTAAAGTGCGCCGGTGACATAATATTTCTAGTAGGGAGAACAATGCTCTCAGGAGGGAGAACATCGCATAGTGCCGCCGCTGCGGAGTCCACAACGAGCAAAGATCTTCACCGGAAACCCCAGACACGAAGATGCGCCCGCAGGCGTCAAACCGTCGTCAGCGCCAAAGCGCACGAGTCACCATGAGGCCTAAAAAACTTAAAACTCACAATGACTTAACAATCCTCCGTTCTTGTTTGCATTGCATGCATGCATATCTTGCTGCCATTTGGCGTACACTCTATACAGCAGCAGAAACATGTGCGTGATGCGAGCGATACTAATCCTGCTCAAACCATTCCTTACCCAAACGTACGTGCTCAACAGAAACGTGCACGTGCCCTAAACCCCGGCTCGCCGCACGGCCGTCACGACGAACACATGAGCTATATTGATTTGCCGGCCAAACTCGATCGACAACGTGTAAGACGTGCTGTTCCATCCCGGGATACTCTGATCATGACATGTCACGTAAACGCAAGTACGTGTGTACCAGTTCATCAGCTCTATCACCTCTCTGCCTCGGCTTGGCGCCAAAAACAAAAACCCTTTCTGGCACGTAGCTAGCTTTATCCAGGGGATGATGATGGGACCCCTCGTACCTAAACATTTACCGCGGCTCGAGGGACGCGTTGAAGAGACAAGGCCTGGTTGCACCGGTCGAAATGACTCGAGGTATATCTTCGCCGACTCGATCGAGCTTGGCGTGACACCGCAGGAATAAGCGCGTGCTTGTCCGACCAGCACGGTAAACCCAGACACGACGCAATGTAGACATGCTTTAGCACAATCCTTTTTTCACGCGGTACAATCAATCAAATATGCTTGTACAGTAATTTGAACTGAAATCACGACAAATAATTTGAAACGGAGGGAGTATATACGTACAAGAAATCTAACCATCTAAGCTAGGCTGAGCTCTGTTAGACCCGGCCGATGAGGGAGGAGGGAGGACGGAAGGCGAGGAAGAGGCCACGTCGCCGGATCAACTCTTTCGATCGCCTCGTGGACTTCGCACCGAACCGTGTCGATCGCCTGCCCCCCTCGCGCGCGGCGAAAACCTAGCATGTGCCTGCCGACTCGCCGCCCCGGAACGGAAAGAACCCGAGGGAGATGAGCGCCTCCGTACGCGCTGCCACCGGCGCGCGCACGTTCCTGTTCCTCCCCGCCACACCGCCGAGGGAGCACACGTCGCGGTCCGGCCGGCACGGGGCTTGCACCAACCCGGGGCGGCCGCCTCGGCCTAGCGGCCAGCCTCGCCACATCCATGCAAGCGCCAACTGTACGCACGCGCTCCCTCGCCGGCCGGCCTAATTCTCTGGCGAGTTCGAGTGACCCAGCCTCGCCTCTCATCATGGCAGCACAGCTCCCAACACCCGGAGGACAGATGGGTTTACGCGGGGCCGCGTCCGTGCGTGGCGGAGTCTATATATAGACGTAGCGGGTGTCGCGCTAGCTTGGGCATCGAGAGCGACGAGCAGCACAGGGGACCTAGCTAGCTAGCTTGTTGGTCCGGTGGATCATGGCGGAGAGGGGAGGAGGCGGCGAGGGAACGTCGTCGTCGCCGGGGAAGAAGGCGAGGAAGCCCTACACCATCACCAGGCCCAGGGAGCGGTGGTGCCCCGAGGAGCACGAGCGCTTCCTCGACGCCCTGCTCAGGTGACTGACTGTCCTCTGCGTTTCTGAACAGGCTAGTAAGTCTGGAACTCCGAATCCTCCGCTGAATCTGCTGACCATTTCATGCGGTTTTCCAGGTTCGGCCGCGACTGGAGGAAGATCGAGGAGCACGTCCGCACCAAGACCGCGGTGCAGGTAGCCCCAAGTTCACTGTCCATCTTGCAAATTACACTTGCGTTCTGACGGTTCGACTGTGAAATGAAATGGAACATTGTGCACTGCAGATACGCAGCCACGCCCAGAAGTACTTCCTCAAGGTCCAGAGGCTGGGCCTCGCCGCCGGGCTGCCGCCGCCACAGCACCCGAGCCGCAGGCTCGCCATGTCGCAGCAGCAGATCTCGCCGGCCGACGGGACGGCAGTGCTGCACGGACAGCCGCAACATTGTCCGTCCGGTGCTGTTCAGGGTCCCGTCGGCTGGACCTATCCGGGACAGGGAGTTCTTCCTGCGTCCAATGGCAAGTGACTCTGCCTCCCGTTCTCCGCTTTCTGGGCTCAGAGTTCTGAACTTTCTGATCACTGTGCTTCTTAACTAATCTAACATGGCGGTGTGCTCTGTGTGTTGTTCAGACATGCAGAACTTGGACTGGGCTTGCAGTTCAGGCAGCTCTGCCTGGGTGAGCCATGGAGGTGCAGGGAGCCAGACTCAACCAGCCGCAGCAACACATCCAGGTATCCTTCTGAACCTTTTCCATTTCTACACGCGCACGCACAGAGTTGCAACGAAAACACCATAATCATCATAACTTCGCTTTCATATTTACTTAGGTGGCAGCTCATTCATGGGGGCGCCGAGCTTCGACGATACGGGCATGGACTGGACTGGCACGGGCAGCACAGGCGAAGCGTCGGCGATCGCCGATGCAGAGGATGAGACGATTCCACTTCCCTTGTCCCCTGGTAAGCAAGTCTTCTTTGCTTCACAATGGCCAAGTTTATTCTTTCTGAACTGAATCCTATTTCCATTTCCTGGTGCCGCTCTTGCAGACGACATGCATTTCGCGCGGGTATACCGGTTCATCGGCGACATATTCGACCCGGCCACGCCGTGCCGCATCGAAGCCCACCTGCAGAAACTCAAGGACATGGATGGGATCACTGTGAAGACGGTCAGTGCTTTACTTCCAGTTACTTTTCTTCAGTATGACCATTCGCAATATTCAGTCTCCCCTGCTCTGCTCCTCATATGAACAACCATTCTGATTAAGAAAGATCTGTCACGCCGTGCAGATCCTGCTGGTGCTAAGGAACCTCGAGACCAACCTGACAGCGCCTCAGTTTGAGCCCATCGTGAGTGTCCCTTCTCTGAACTCTCCATCCGTTCTCTGAAAATTGCACTACTGAAGGTAACTGATTCAGTTACCAACTTACCATGTACAATGGCAATTGACATCCATCTGTTGGTGCTTGTTCTGTGGTGTTTGGACAGAGGCGGCTGCTGTCGAGGTATGACCCCGGGCGAGGCCTGTCTGGCCAGCTATAGAGCGTGCGTGCGTGCGTGCGTGCGTGCAACCTGAAAGGAGAAAACTAAACGAGAAAGGAGGTACAGGTGACATGGATGGCAACGGAGAAAGAAAGTTCCACTGAAGAAAGACCAGATATGGGAGGTTGGAATAGAAATATAGAATGGATATTGGTCGGCCAGAGAGATATGACATACAGATGTAGTCTATTAAGAATGGTTGTTTCGAAGATTTTGGATACAGGACTGAGATTAGCATTCGTTCAGAGTTCAGACTGCCTAGTCGTAGCACTGAATTTGTGTGTGTGTGTGTGTGTGTGTGTGTGTGTGTGTGTGTGATGTGCCCACTGGTCGTTGTAGCGTGCTTGTACTTGCATGTGATGTGCTCAGCTTGGAGAAATGTCTTTTACTGATGATAGGAAATATAGGAATTTCTCTCTATAATTTTGGCTTGGCGTTTGGCAAGGCTCCGTGCCTGGACCTGCTCTGTCTCGAGCCATCGGAGTTGGATGTCCTGCCATGTTGGCAAGGAAAAACACCGGGGATGCGCATGATTCTCACGTCGAACTTGTGTTTGTCTGCCGCGCTTGGCTAGCCGTACGTGTGCAGTCCAGCGTGTGCTCTGTGGAGATTTTTTGTAGCAGGGTGTGCTCTGTGGAGGACTTTTTTAGCACACTCCGGAAGATCTGAAGCGGGTTGGGCTTGGCTCTTGAAATGGGGGGTTTATTTTTGTGGGCACAGTTTATTTGCTGGGCCGAATAAGTTAGGGAAGTTTCATCTCGGACTGAATAATGCCAGGGGCCTTAATGAGCTTACTGGTTGATCCTGATAAGCTTGCTCTTTTCCCGCAGCTCCAGGAGCAACTAATCAAGGAGTACTCCTTGAGGAGCCCCCGCAAGGGTTACTCTTGAGCACTAAAACGCGTTTAAAAAAAATATAAGAGGTACAGATTTGCTTCCATGAGAGGCACAGTCATGCCTCTCCGAAAAGGGAAAACCGCGTTTTTCTTCCTTCCACGAGTGGGACAAACTGACTTCTCGTGGAGGCATGAATTTGCTTCCGCGAGAGGCACAGTCGTGAAACATATTTTTTTAAGTAAAAAAAGAAAAAAATATGTATTTTTTTCTTTCCATGAGAGAAAAAAATACATATTTTTTCTTTCAAAAAAAAGGAAAAGATATGTATTTTTTCCATGAGAGACACAAATTTACTTTTCATGGAGGTACGAATTTGCTTCCGCGAGAGGCACACAGTCGTTCCTCTCGGAAACGAAAAAAATGTGTTTTATTTTCTTTCATGAGATACAGATTTAGTTCTCGTGTAGGCATGAATTTGTTTCCGCGAGAGGCATAGTCGTGCCTCTTGGAAAAAGAAAAAAATATCTTTTCTTTTTTTCTTCCATGAGAGGCACGGATTTACTTCTCGTGGAGGCACGAATTTGCTTACAAGAGAGGCACAGTCGTTCCTCTCAGAAAAAAATGTGTTCTTTTCTTCCATGAGAGACACATATTTACTTCTCGTGTAGGTATGGATTTGCTTCCGCAAGAGGCACAATTATGATTCTCGAAAAAGGAAAAAATATGTTTTCTTTTTTCCTTCCATGAGAGGCACAGATTTACTTCTCATGGAGGCACGAATTTGCTTTCGCGAGAGGCATAGTCGTTCCTCTCGGAAAAGAAAAAAAAAGTTTTTTTCCTTCCGCGAGAGACACAGATTTACTTCTCGTGTAAGCACGGATTTGGTTCTCAATGTTATCAGGAGACGTGGGGACCGAATTATCCTGGTCAAGCTGGTAGCTGAGGACTTGGTTCTCAATGTTATCAGTGCATATGCCCCGCAAGTAGGCCACAATGAGAACACCAAGAGGGAGTTCTGGGAAGGCTTGGAAGACATGGTTAGGAGTGTACCGATTGGTGAGAAGCTCTTCATAGGAGGAGACCTCAATGGCCACGTGGGTACATCTAACACAGGTTTTGAAGGGGCGCATGGGGGCTTTGGCTATGGCATCAGGAATCAAGAAGGAGAAGATGTCTTAAGCTTTGCTCTAGCCTACAACATGATTGTAGCTAACACCCTCTTTAGAAAGAGAGAATCACATCTGGTGACTTTTAGTAGTGGCCAACACTCTAGCCAGATTGATTTCATCCTCTCGAGAAGAGAAGATAGGCGTGCGTGCCTAGACTGTAAGGTGATACCTGGAGAGTGTTGTACCCCAGCATAAGCTGGTGGTTGCTGACTTCCGCTTTCGGATTCGTGTCCAGCGGGGTAAGCGTGCCAAGGTCGCTAGAACGAAGTGGTGGAAGCTCAAGGGGGAGGTAGCTCAGGTGTTTAAGGAGAGGGTATTTAAGGAGGGCCCTTGGGAGGAAGGAGGGGATGCGGACAATGTGTGGATGAAGATGGCGACTTGCATTCGTAAGGTGGCCTCGGAGGAGTTTGGAGTGTCCAGGGGAAGGAGAAGCGAAGATAAGGATACCTGGTGGTGGAATGATGATGTCCAGACGGCGCTTAAAGAGAAGAAAGATTGCTTCAGACGCCTATGCCTGGATAGGAGTGCAGACAACATAGAGAAGTACAAGATGGCGAAGAAGGCCGCAAAGCGAGCTGTTGGTGAAGCAAGGGGTCGGGCATATGAGGACCTCTACCAACGGTTAGGCACGAAGGAAGGTGAAAGGGACATCTATAAGATGGCTAAGATCCGGGAGAGGAAGACGAGGGATATTGGCCAAGTCAAATGCATCAAGGACGGAGCAGGCCAACTCTTGGTGAAGGACGAAGAGATTAAGCATAGATGGCGGGAGTACTTCGACAAGCTGTTCAATGGGGAGAATGAGAGTTCTACCATTGAACTGAATGACTCCTTTGATGAGACCAGCATGCGTTTTATGCGGCGCATCCAGGAGTCTGAGGTGAAGGAGGCTTTAAAAAGGATGAAAGGAGGCAAGGCGATGGGCCCTGATTGTATCCCCATTGAGGTGTGGAAAGGTCTCGGGGACATAGCGATAGTATGGCTAACCAAGCTTTTCAACCTCATTTTTCGGGCAAACAAGATGCCAGAAAAATGGAGACGGAGTATATTAGTACCAATCTTCAAGAACAAGGGAGATGTTCAGAGTTGTACTAATTACCGTGGAATTAAGCTGATGAGCCATACAATGAAGCTATGGGAGAGAGTCATTGAGCACCGCTTAAGAAGAATGACAAGCGTGACCAAAAATCAATTTGGTTTCATGCCTGGGAGGTCGACCATGGAAGCCATTTTCTTGGTACGACAACTTATGGAGAGATATAGGGAGCATAAGAAGGACTTGCATATGGTGTTCATTGACTTGGAGAAGGCCTATGATAAGATACCGCGGAATGTCATGTGGTGGGCCTTGAAGAAACACAAAGTCCCAGCAAAGTACATTACCCTCATCAAGGACATGTACAATAATGTTGTGACAAGTGTTCGAACAAGTGATGTCGACACCAATGACTTCCCGATTAAGATAGGACTGCATCAGGGGTCAGCTTTGAGCCCTTATCTTTTTGCATTGGTGATGGATGAGGTCACAAGGGGTATACAAAGAGATATCCCATGGTGTATGCTCTTTGCGGATGATGTGGTGCTCGTTGACGATAGTCGGACGGGGGTAAATAGGAAGTTAGAGTTATGGAGACAAACCTTGGAATCGAAAGGGTTTAGGCTTAGTAGAACTAAAACCGAGTACATGATGTGCGGTTTCAGTACTACTAGCTGTGAGGAGGAGGAGGTTAGCCTTGATGGCCAGGTGGTACCTCGGAAGGACACCTTTCGGTATTTGGGATCAATGTTGCAGGAGGATGGGGGTATTGATGAAGATGTGAACCATCGAATCAAAGCCGGATGGATGAAGTGGCGCCAAGCTTCTGGCATTCTCTGTGACAAGAGAGTGCCACAAAAGCTAAAAGGCAAGTTCTACAGGACGGCGGTTCGACCCGCAATGTTGTATGGCGCGGAGTGTTGGCTGACTAAAAGGCGACATGTTCAACAGTTAGGTGTGGCGGAGATGCGTATGTTGAGATGGATGTGTGGCCACATGAGGAAGGATCGAGTCCGGAATGATGATATACGAGATAGAGTTGGGGTAGCACCAATTGAGGAGAAGCTTGTCCAACATCGTTTGAGATGGTTTGGGCATATTCAGCGCAGGCCTCCAGAAGCTCCAGTGCATAGCGGACGGCTAAAGCGTGCGGAGAATATCAAGAGAGGGCGGGGGCGACCGATTTTGACATGGGAGGAGTCCGTCAAGAGAGACCTGAAGGATTGGAATATCGACAAAGAGCTAGCTATGGACAGGGGTGCGTGGAAGCTTGCTATCCATGTGCCAGAGCCATGAGTTGGTTGCGAGATCTTATGGGTTTCACCTCTAGCCTACCCCAACTTGCTTGGGACTAAAGGCTTTGTTGTTGTTGTTGTTGTTGTGTAAGCACGGATTTGCTTCAGCGTTGTGCCTCTTGGAAATAAAAAACGTGATTTTTTTTTGCTGCGAGAGGCACAAATTTGGTTCTCCTAAAGGCACATAGATTTGCTTCTGCGCGAGACACAACTTTTTGAAGAGGGAGAAAACTTGCTCCTGATTCGGTTTCTTTTGTCAAAAAAATTTCATCGAAACCTATCAACATGAGATAGTTTTCAAGATTTCGAGGCAAGAAATCCAATGATGAAAATGGTTCGAGATTTGGACGCATGGTTTAATAGATAAAATGTTTTGAATAAATGAATCTACGAATAAAAAACTTCCAGGTTAACATTTGCAAAAAGTACTTCTTAATTGGTGATTTCACGCAGGTCCTAATCCACGAATAGATCGTTATCTAGCGGCCTACCGTGAACCACCGCGTGCTCATCCACACTTTTCTGGGTTGGGGGAGTAGGGCGGGGCAGGCTGCTTGCTGGTTTTTTCTTCCACCGCTTTTGGGAAGGTTCTAGAAATTTTTCGAACCGTTTTTTCTCTGTTTTCACTTTCTTTTTACTTTTCCTCTTTTTGCTATTTTTTACTTTTTCTCCTTATCCTTCCATTTTCATTTTCCTTTTTTATTTTTTAATCTCGTAAACATTTTTATAATTTGCAAACATTTTTTGAAATTCATGAATATTTTCTGAATTTGTGAACAACTTTTGCAACAATTTTCAAATTCCTGAACATTTTCTGAATTCGTGAGCATGTTTTTGAATCAACGAATATTTTATAAATTCATGAACATTTTTGAATTATAAACAATTTTGAAATTCACATATAGTTTTGTTAATTCACACACATTCTTTTAAATGCATGTACATTTTCTGAATTCGTGAACATTTTTGGATCTGGAAAATTATTTTGAGTTGATGAACATTTTTTTGAAATTCATGTACATTTTCTGATTTCATGAAAATATTTTGATTTCATGGACATTTATTGAAATTTCAAAAAACCTTGAACAGTTTTTTGAGATCCCGAACGTTCTTTTTTGAATTTAAGATTGATGAACAATTCTCAAAGTAAAAATAACAGAAAAGAAGATATATTTTTTAAAAAAGGAGCGCCCAGCCCCCACATGGGTCGGCCTTGGGGGTGTATATAGTTTGAGCGAAACATCTCTGGCTCAAATAATAAGTTGATTTGGGAGGATCCGATACCTCATGATAAAAAAAAATGTGGTGGTCATTCCAAAATGTTGTCTTAACTAATATGAAAATGCGTCAGTGGCCGAGGAATCCTAATTGCTCTTTTTATAAAAGAGTTGATGCCAATCATCTTTTTTCTTGGCTATATCATTTTCTGCCTGGGCGGGGAAATTTTATATGTTATGTATTGCTGCCATATGTTGGGGGCCTTGGACTATCTGGAATAAAGTAACCTTTGATGCTCTGTTGTTAGAACTCCACTCGAGATTGTTTTTGCTGCATGTTCTTTTCTTATGTTTGGGCAAGGCTTTTGAAGATTGAAGCTTATGAGGCTATGGAGGGTGCACGAGAGCTGCTATACAGACGACGCGCAACGGACGATCTCTGCCTGACAAAGCATATCAGCTCGTCCATGCAAATCAAAAAAGTGCAGCAAACGGCTGGATTAGCCTTCGTGCAGCTGTGGTGCAGACTTCGTCGTGCACACAACATTTTCTACTTCAAAAGGTGATGCAGACTGCAAAAGTGTTTGCCCGCCAGGGCGCGCGATATGGTGTTCTTCGCATTGTGGATTCTTGAAGTTCTGTGGTTCCTCTTCAAGTTGTTCCCCTGGTGGGTTCATTTTAGGTCTGGCTTACGGTTTGTTGTAAACTGGTTGTTTAGTTTTCGAGATTTCTTGTTGTACTTTTGGTGTGTCCGCCCTTGTGTGGACTCTGCTATGGTGTTGTAGATTATCTGTACTTTGGCGTTATAGCAAATATGCCCGTGCGTTGCAACGGGAGACAAAAAATTATGGCTAACAAAATAAGTACTCCCTCCGTTCGGAATTACTTGTCATAGAAATGGATGTATTTAGAAATTTTTTAGTTTTAGATACATCTATTTCTGTGGCAAGTAATTCGGAACAGAGGGAGTATGACATAATATCCTGATATATGAGTGTATTCTATTTTAACACAGTGGCTCACCATGTTGTCATTTTATGTCCTCATCCTAGCCGATGATGGTCGCGATGTGCACGTGATCACAATGCATTCGACGCGGTAAATCCCAAAGTTATGAGTTTGCCAGTGCATGCCACACTTGTCATTATGTTGCACAAGGGAACGTTTAAAACTTTAAAAATAAATCTCATACCACGAACTACTCTCAACACCAAGATATATAAAGACTTTCCAAAAACTAATCGAATTCTAGACATAAAATACTTTTGAATCAATGAACAATTTTCCAAATCGACAAACATTTTTTTTGAAATTTTTTATTTTCTCAAAAAACATCATGAACATTAGTTTTGATTACAAAAAAATTTAGATGTATGAACCGGTTTCAAACTCATTAACATTTTTTGACTCAACAACCATTTTTTGAATTGATGATATTTTTAGATTTGGGAACAAATTTTTAAAAATCAAATGTTTTATTTTTATTTTTGTGAACATTTTCTAAAATGCCATGGAATTGTTTTTCGGATTCCCGAATATGTTTTGAATACATGATCATTTTTTCAAAATCATGAACATGATTTTATTTCCCAACCAGTTTTCCAAATTGTGATTTTTGTACAACTTTGCGAACAGTTTTGCAAAACCACCAACATTTTTTGAATCTGCAAAAAATTTATGATTTTCTAAATTCGCATATATTTTATGATTTTTCAAACATTTTTTTTTAAACTCGCAGCTTTAAGAATATTAAAACCCGAATTAATTTAAAAAAGAAAGAAAACAGAAAAGACAAATAAGTAAAATGAGAAGAAACAGGGGAGTAAAGCCATGGGCCGGCCCATGAACGCATACATGGATGAGAAAAGAAGGATTAAATTTGTGCAAGCTGGGGATCGAACCCTGCCCTCCTCGGTGAAGGAACGATCGGCCAACCACCCTGCTGCTTGTTGTTCTGCCACTTCTATTCGTCGCGCCCCTATAAATCAGCGAATGAGGTGGCGATTTTTAGTCCCAAAACTTGAATCGTTTTCCACTTACGGGTGGCATTGGTGGGTAATTTTTACCACCTTGAAGGGTAATTTCAATGACGGACGACCAGAAGCGATAGCCGCTTTATTAGTATAATATATAATATATATATATATATATATAGGTAAAGATAAGGTTTCCGCCCCGTGGTAAAGCTAACGATGGCCGCAATTTCTATGTCGTCTACTTCTTGAAGACATCATCGAGTTGAAGCTCGAGACTCCCTCCGCTACCTCCGGAGAAAACCCTAGATCAAACGATCGGATGACGGCGACGCTCTTGTGTCGTTCTCCCTTGAAGGCGTGATCCTTGGAGGTGTGCATTGTCTCGAGGGACCAATGGACGGTTTCAATTGTTGAGCGGCGTTTCATGTGACGCATCGACGTCGTGGAGTCTTGGTGGCGTGGTGCTGCAAGGTCTCAGCGACAGATGCATGATGATGGACGCGCGTAGGGAGGAGGCGTTGCCTGACGCCGTGGGGGCGTCGATGCGCCAGCACCTGCTCTGAAGATGGATCGGTCGAAGATGACGGCGGCGGCCAGTGCGCCGGACCGGTGTGTGCCCAGACTCGGGAAATGGCTTGGTTGGGGCCTCCAGTTTTAGATGGTAGGCTTTGGTGTAAGGTCTGTTTGGTATTCGCTCGGACTTTTGGCACCCCTTCAACAAAAGGATAGGAGTACCGACAGATGTTGCCAAGATGGTGGCTTTAGATTTACTGTCGTATTACTTTGTAATGTCTTTATAAATAATTAATAAAATTATTGCATGCATCGCCCAGATACAGAGACCGGGGGTCATCCTCCTTTTCGGAAAAAAGGTTGTTGTACCGAGTGCTCCAACGGGTTTTCTATCATGTCTTCCTAGGAAGACATGAAAAGGCTGTTGTACCGAGTGCCCCATCATGTCGTCGGAATGGATATCCACCAACGCCGGTTGTAGACTCTTGTTTCGTTTTAAGTTGAAAATATGATCAAAATGTAATCATTTCGTCCGGTTTGTATAAAATCCGTCATGTTTATATGAAACCCGATCGAGTTTGCATGAATTTATCCAGTTTGTTGAAAAAGAGCTTGTAATGTATGCGGTTACCGGTTAGTGTTGGATGGCGGCCTCCCGCATCCATGTCCGTAGTTTGGTCCCCGTCCGCGAATGTATATGGGAGGAAATTTACGGATCGCCATTGAAGATACCCTTAGCCAGTTTTTCTCTCAGGCTGTGTAATTCTGTAAGATACAATGTTCTTTCCGTGGAGAAATTAATGGAAAAGGGCTTGCCTGATTGAAAGAAAAAGTTAGGGAAGTTTCACATCATCCTATCCGTACATACATAAGACAGTAGTCACTCCGTTTTATATTACTTATCGCTGATTTAGGCCCTGTTTGGTTTCAAATAAATCACCAACTTATAATTCGAAAAGTGAAAAAGTAATTTATTTTGCCAAACGAACCCAACTTATAAGTCACCTCAACTTATAAGTCATAAGTTGCTCCACCCCAACTTAAAACTTATAAGTCACATTCTTTTGCATGGGTCCCATCATCTTTACATTAAAAAATATGATGAAAAGGTATGGTCAGGTGACTTATAAGTCAGATGACAACCAAATAGGCATGACTTATAAGTCACTAGTTTTAAGTCAGGTGACTTATTGAAACTAAACAGAATTTTAGCAGGCAGCATTTATTTTGTTTGTGAGCTGTAGACTGTAGTACACTCGGATCATATACACGACACATGACACGGTGCAACAGTATTGCTCGGTACATATAGTACGAGCTGTAGGCTTTATTTTGTACTGGGTCGTCACACACACCACACTCACAGCATCACTACACAGAACCACGAGCTCAGGCGATAAGCTAACGTACGCACACGCGCGTGGCGCGTACGTTGCCCTTTATTTACGTACGTATACATACGGAGCATCCATGGTACGGTTATACTTAGCTAAGGCACGCAGCAGGTGCGTACGTGAGCGCGCGGGCGACCGACCGGCGGCAGCTATCGGCCACTTCACTTCCACTTCCTGCCGCCGTGCTTCCCGCCGCCCATGTGCTTCCCGCCGGAGTAGCCGTGCCCGTGCCCGCCGCCGTGCCCGGTGTGGTACGATCCCATGTGCCCACCTGCAACGCTCACAAACGGTTATCACAAGCACCGCTCGTCATGCATGCATGCAGGGTGTTCGGTTAATTAGTCACGTACCGTGGTGTGGCGCGGGCTGCGCGGGGTAAGCCGCCGGCGCGTAGCCTTGCGCCGGGTAGCCGCCGTACGGGGGGCAAGCCGCGGCGGCGGGCGGAGGGTACCCGTGCTGCCCGTGGCCGCCGTACCCCTGCTGCTGCCCATGGCCGCCGTAGCCGTGCTGCTGCACGTGGCCGCCGTACCCGTGCTGCTGCTGCTGCCCGTGGCTGCCGTAGCCCTGGTCGCAGCCGTGCCCCTGGCCGCCGTACCCGTGGCTTTTGCCGCCGCCGACGAGGCTGGACACGAAGCCCTTCACGCCGCCGTTGTGTCCGCCGTGCATGTCGTGCCCGCCGCCCATGATCACCTCACTTGCTTGCTTTGGCCGATCGAGTAAGTGAAGCAGTGGTATGCGTTGCTTGGCCTCGCTTGTTGATCTGCTCAGTGTGTCGAGGCCTGCATACCCTTTTATACTCGCTTGTTCCGCTGCCCCTTTGGACGTGTGTCGACAGACCGATCGCATATACGCAGGTCGACAGACCGATCGCATATACGCAGGTCGACGGGCCGGCCGCCGAATCTGCACACCTGCACTGATGATATGATATTCTTCTTCCGGCGCCTTCTCCGGCGCGCGGCAGGTCGGGTCAGGTTAGGTCAGTGTGGTGGACGATAAGGTCAGATTCTTATGCTCTCTGTCTGCGTGCCAGGAGTTAAAGGCAACTAAGATTCTATTTTGCTGTATTATTTGACGGTTCATATCATCATATGCATGGGTGCAGTGCCACGGGGACATCTGGCACGACGAACGGCCGTTGGTGCACGTTGCGCCATACTCTCCGTGCGTGTGTGAGCCTTTTGATCAACTCAAGGATCGGAGATCGTCTTCAAAGAACTTCGGCTTAACATCAGGAAATTGCGTGCGTAAGATTGGTGTGACGCCCGAATAATTAAGTTACAATAACCCTCTGAAAATGATGCTACGTCACCTCGGCCAGTGTTGATAATCTACGTTAATTCAAAATTGGTTTAACATTCAAATTCAAAATATGGCCAACAACAAAGTTTAAAAACATGAAAACAAAAATGTTCGGACTGTGCCAAATATTACATAGGTAATTATAGTGAATAAAGCACATGTTTAGAAAATACTTAAATGCCCTAAACTAAATAAATAGTAAAGAAAATAAATAAAAGAAAAAAAACACAAAATCAGAAAACAAAACTCAAAAAAAAGGAGCCCCCCACTGGGCCAACTGGCCCAGCTGTCCACCAGGCCGACTAGGCCGGCCC
>NC_041384.1:106587520-106625888 GCF_002162155.2 Triticum dicoccoides | reverse complement strand
AGCCGCACCCTGTGCGCGTCGCCCGCCCGTGCTGCGCCCCTGCTCGCGGTGCGCGCCCCGAGCCCGCGCCCCTCACCGACGCTGCTGCAGCTCGCCGGTCCCGTCGCCTCTACCGCCCGCTCGCCGCACCCGCACGCGCTGCTCCTTCCTGCTCGCCCTGTCTCGCGCCGAGGAGCCTCCGCCCCTCTCGCCACGGCCTCGCGCGCCCGTCGTCCGCCTCCGGCCGCCCTGCTGCGTGTCGGCAGCCGCGGTCCTCCCCATGCTCCGCCCGGTCGCAGCCGCCGGAGCTCCACGCCGGTGCGCTGGCACCCGCACCCACCAGCCGCCCCACGGCGCCCAGTCAGGTGCGCCCCCGTGGGCCAGCGCCCGTTTGGGCTATGCCCGTTAGCACCCAGCGCACGTAACCCGCATCGGCCCCCGGGTCGAATGACACGTGGGGCCCGGCCCCAGAACGTTAAAAAAAGGAAAGAAAAGGAATTAAAATATTAATTAAATAATTAATTAAAGAATTAATTAATCCGGATTAGATTAACCTAATCATTTAGTTAAAGCTAATTAACCCTGTTTAATTACTATGAGACTATGACAAGCGGGACCTATTAGTTAGTTTGACCAGTTAAGGGTCAATGCTGACTGGGCTGTTGACTTTGACCGGTCCCATCAGTTAGCCTCTGCTGACTGGTAGTCAACCGGGCCTACTGGTCAGCCACCTCAGGCCCATCTGTGGGTACACTTCTATGTACCCATAGCAATTTAACATTTAGTTTTTGAATTAAAAATAATTTAGAAAATGATTTAAAACTTTAAAAATCAATATAAAATAATCCGTAACTCGAATGAAAATACTTTGTACATGAAAGTTGCTCAGAACGACGAGACGAATTCAAATACGCAGTCCGTTCATCCGCCACACACCCCTATCATAGCAAACACGCAACTTTCCTCCCTCTGGTTCATCTATCCGAAAACGTGAAACACCGGGAATACTTTCCCGGATGTTTCCCCCCTTCGCCGGTATCATCTCCTACCCCATTAGGGCACACCTAGCGCCTCTCATTGTCATGTCATGCATGGTCATGCATATGTTTGCATTATATTTATTGTTTATTCCCCCTCTTCTCTTGCTAGACACCGAGACCGACGCCGCTGCTATCCAGTACGACTATGGTGTTGACGACCCCTCCTTCTTGGCTGAGCTTCCAGGCAAGCCCCCCCTTGATCAACCCGATATCGCCTACTCTTCTCTCTACTGCTTGCATTAGAGTACTGTAGCATGTTACTGCTTTCCGTTTATCCTATCCTGATGCATAGCCTGTCCTTACTACTACTGTTGTTACCTTTACCTGGAATCCTAAATGCTTAGTATAGGATGCTAGTATTCCATCAGTGGCCCTACATTCTTGTCCGTCTGCCATGCTATACTATCGGGTCGTGATCACTTGGGAGCTGATCACGGGTACGTACTTATATATATTATATGTGATATAGGTGGTGACTAAAGTCAGCTCGGCTCGTAGAGTACCCTCAAGTGATTCTGATGTGGGGGCTGATGGGGCAGGTGGTTCCATCCAGGTAGTGGCGGGCCTGGGTTCCCGACGGCCCCCGACTGTTACTTTGTGGCGGAGCGACAGGGCAGGTTGAGACTGCTACCTCTTAAGCACTGCGTTGGTTTTTCCTTGAAGAGGAAAGGGTGATGCAGCAAAGTAGCGTAAGTATTTCCCTTAGTTTTTGAGAACTAAGGTATCAATCCAGTAGGAGGCCACACATGAGTCCCTTGCACCTACACAAACAAATAAACTCCTCGCAACCAACGCAATAAAGGGGTTGTCAATCCTTCACGGTCACTTACGAGAGTGAGATCTGATAGATATGATAAGATAATATTTTTGGTATTTTTATGATAAAGATGCAAAGTAAAGAAAGCAAAATAAACAGAAAAGGAAATAGCTTGTTGACGTAAGATTAATATGATGGAAAATAGACCCGGGGGGCCTTAGGTTTCACTAGTGACTTCTCTCGAGAGCATAAGTTATTACGGTGGGTGAACAAATTACTGTTGAGCTATTGACAGAATTGAGCATAGTTATGAGAATATCTAGGTATGATCATGTATATAGGCATCACGTCCGAGACAAGTAGACCGACTCCTGCCTGCATCTACTACTATTACTCCACACATCGACCGCTATCCAGCATGCATCTAGAGTATTAAGTTCAAGAGAACAGAGTAACGCTTTAAGCAAGATGACATGATGTAGAGGGATAAACTCATGCAATATGAAATAAACCCCATCTTGCTATCCTCGATGGCAACAATACAATATGTGTCTTGCTGCCCCTACTGTCACTAGGAAAGGACACCGCAAGATTGAACCCAAAGCTAAGCACTTCTCCATTGCAAGAAAGATCAATCTAGTAGGCCAAACCAAACTGATAATTCGAAGAGACTTGCAAAGATAACCAATCATACATAAAAGAATTCAGAGAAGATTCAAATATTGTTCATAGATAAACTTGATCATAAACCCACAATTCATCGGTCTCAACAAACACACCGCAAAAGAAGATTACATCGAATAGATCTCCAAGAGAATCGAGGAGAACTTTGTATTGAGATCCAAAGAGAGAGAAGCCATCTAGCTAATAACTATGGACCCGTAGGTCTGAAGTAAAATACTCACACATCACCGAAGAGGCCATGGAGTTGATATAGAGGCCCTCCGTGGTCGATGCCCCCTCCGGTGGAGCTCCGGAAAGGCCCCAAGATGGGATCTCACGGATATAGAAAGTTACGGCGGTGGAATTAGGGTTTTTGCTCCGTATCTAGTAGTTTGGGGGTACGTAGGTATATATAGGAGGAAGGAGTACGTCGGTGGAGCAACATGGGTCCCACGAGGGTGGAGGGCGTGCCTGGGGGGTAGGCGTGCCCTCTACCTCGTGCCTTCTTGATAGCTTTCTTGATGTAGGGTCCAAGTCCTCTAGATCATGTTCATTCCGAAAATCACGTTCCCGAAGGTTTCATTCCGTTTGGACTCCATTTGATATTCTTTTTCTGCGAAACTCTGAAATTGGCAAAAAACAGCAATTCTGGGCTGGGCCTCCGGTTAATAGGTTAGTCCCAAAAATAATATAAAAGTGTATAATAAAGCCCAATAATGTCCAAAACAGGATATAATATAGCATGGAACAATAAAAAATTATAGATACGTTGGAGACGTATCAAGCATCCCCAAGCTTAATTCCTGCTCGTCCTTGAGTAGGTAAATGATAAAAACAGAATTTTTGATGTGGAATGCTACTTGGCATAATTTCAATGTAATTCTCTTAATTGTGGTATGAATATTCAGATCCGAAAGATTCAAGACAAAAGTTCAATGTTGACATAGAAATAATAATACTTCAAGCATACTAACTAAGCAATTATGTCTCTTCAAAATAACATGGCCAAAGAAAGTTATCCTTACAAAATCATATAGTCTGGCTATGCTCCATCTTCACCACACAAAGTATTTAAATCATGCACAACCCCGATGACAAGCCAAGCATTTGTTTCATACTTTTGATGTTCTCAAACTTTTTCAATCTTCATGCAATACATGAGCGTGATCCATGGACATAGCACTATATGTGGAATAGAATGATGGTTGTGGGGAAGACAAAAAGGGAGAAGATAGTCTCACATCAATTAGGCGTATCAACAGGCTATTGAGATGCCCATTAATAGATATCAATGTTAGTGAGTAGGGATTGCCATGCAACAGATGCACTAGAGCTATAAGTATATGAAAGCTCAACAAAAGAACTAAGTGGGTGTGCATCCAACTCGCTTGCTCACGAAGACCTAGGGCATTTTGAGGAAGCCCATCATTGGAATATACAAGCCAAGTTCTATGAAAAATTCCCACTAGTATATGAAAGTGATATCATAGGGGACTCTCTATCATGAAGATCATGGTGCTACTTTGAAGCACAAGTGTGGTAAAAGGATAGTAGCATTGTCCCTTCTCTCTTTTTCTCTCATTTTTTATTTGGGCCTTTTCTCTTTTTTATGGCCTCATTTTTTTAGTCCGGAGTCTTATACCGACTCGTGGGGGAATCATAGTCTCCATCATCCTTTCCTCACTTGGGACAATGCTCTAAAAATGATGATCATCACACTTTTATTTACTTACAACTCAAGAATTACAACTCAATACTTAGAACAAAATAGGACTCTATGTGAATGCCTTCGGCGGTGTACCGGGATATGCAATGATGCATGAGTGACATGTATGAAAGAATTATGAGCGATGGCTTTGCCACAAATACGATGTCAACTACATGATCATGCAAGCAATATGACAATGATGGGGCGTGTCATAATAAACGGAATGGTGGAAAGTTGCATGGCAATATATCTCGGAATGGCTATGGAAATGCCATGATAGGTAGGTATGGTGGCTGTTTTGAGGAAGGTATATGGTGGGTGTGTGATACCGGTGAAAGGTGCGCGATATTAGAGAGGCTAGTAATGGTGGAAGGGTGAGAGTGTGTATAATCCATGGACTCAACATTAGTCATAAAGAACTCACATACTTATTGCAAAAATCTATTAGTTATCAAAACAAAGTATTACGTGCATGCTCCTAGGGGGATAGATTGGTAGGAAAAGACCATCGCTCGTCCCCGACCGCCATTCATAAGGAAGACAATCAATAAATAAATCATGCTCCGACTTCACCACATAACGGTTCACCATACGTGCATGCTACGGGAATCACAAACTTCAACACAAGCATTTCTCAAGTTCACAACTACTCAACTAGCACGACTCTAATATCACCATCTCCATATCTCAAAACAATTATCAAGTATCAAACTTCTCATAGTATTCAACACACTCATAAGAAAAAAAAATTAATCTTGAATGCCTAACATAATTAAAGCAAATTACCACGCTGTTTTGTAGGACTCTCAAAATAATCTAAGTGAAGCATGAGAGAACAATAGTTTCTATAAAACAAATCCAACACCATGCTCTAAAAGATATAAGTGAAGCACTAGAGCAAAAACTATATAACTCAAAAGATATAAGTGAAGCACATAGAGTATTCTAATAATTTCCGAATCATGTGTGTCTCTCTCAAAAGGTGTGACGCCCCGAGACCGATGCGCCAGGTATCTCCCAGTTATTCGCTGTTGTTGCCTTGTCATTCGTTTGCGTGTTGCATCTTGCCATGTCACCATGTGCATTGCATCATCATGTTTTCAAACTTGCATCCGTCCGGGTTCCCCCAGTTCTGTCCGTTGTCCGTTCTGAGCCAAACACACTCGCATGCGCCCGCGGCATGTCCGAAATATTATTTTATAAGTGCCCGTAAAATGTTCTCGGAATGGGTTGAAAGTTGGCGTGCGGTCTTATTATAGTGTAGGTAGGCCGCCTACCAAGTTTTATCGCATTCGGAGTTTGTTTGACGCCCCAACGAATAACTATAGCGACAATATAGTCGGTCAAACGTCGGACGTTTTCGGTCCCCGAAAACTGTTGCCGGGCTTTCCCTCTCTTTCCTCTCTAGACCGGCAACCTAAGCTCTCTCGTCAGCCCGTGGCCCTCCTCACGCGCGCATCCGAAAGCTGTCCCGGACACGACCCATGCAGTCGTCATTGTTGGATTCGGATCATCCCCAAACATCCCTAAAACATCTGCGATTATTTATTTGGACTACCCTAGCATTTTATCTCATCCGTCTGATTTCGATCGGATGGTCCAACTCCCCTCTTTTCCATATATAGTCCACCCCTAGTCTAATTTCAGACCAAATCCTAAAACCTAGGGAACTTGTCCCATCCACCCCAAGCCGCCGCCACTCCTCCTATCTCTTCCTCCTCGGGTTCATCCCCGATCCAAAAAAAACCCTCCTTGCTTTCACCACCACACCAACCCGAGCCCCCCTGCTCCCTGCCTCCTCCTCGTTGCATTTGAGCCCGAGCGCGCCACCAGTGACCTGCAGGCTGACCCCATCACCGTCCACCCCTGCCTCTACTCCCTCCTCTCACATCTCTCTCTCTCTCACACACAGGAACCGAACAACGCTGCCGCCCATGGAACTCCTCGCCATCGCCCGCGTTGGCGCCATGTCCGCCACCCCGCTGCCTCCGCTTCAATCCAGCAGGAAACATGAGTTACGGAACCACAGACCTCTCGTGCTTGGATCCGAACACCATCGAGCTCCCGTGCCGACCCCTCTCCATCCTGCCGCTCGCGGGAGTAGGCTACCAGCACCGCCGCTCCTCTGCACCCGAACTGCACCAAGCCGCCATGTACGCCGATGCCTGGAGCTCCAAGTCCACCATTGCCCTGTTTCGGTCGCTCCGCCTTGGATCCAGTCGGATTCCCCCTTGCCTTTGTCGTCTCCCGCTGGTCCCGAGCGCCGCCGGTCACCTTCTCCTCGACCGCCGGAGTTCGCCCTGCTTCGTCCATGACGAGATCTCGCACGCGTGGGTTGACCGCGTCCCGCTTCGTCGACCGGCCTCCCGTGCCAGATTGCAAAGCCCGGCCTCCTTCGATCCAGCCGGCCTTGCAGCCGCGCATGGGCCTGCCTCTGCGTTCCAGCCCACCTCCACCAACGGGCTAAGGCCCATGGTGAGGCCAGATCCAGCGCCCCTCTTTGTCTTCTTCATGGACTCGTTCTTCTTCCTTGCGGGATCTCAGGCAAGATGACCATACCCTCGAAATCACTTCTATCTTTGCTTGCTAGTTGCTCTCTCTATTGCTATGCTGCGATACCTACCACATGCCATATCATGCTCCCATGTTGCCATGTCAAGCCTCTAACCCACATTTCCTAGCAAACCGTTGTTTTGCTATGTTACCGCTTTGCTCAGCCCCTCTTATAGCATTGCTAGTTGCAGGTGAAGATGAAGTTTGTTCCATGTTTGGGACATGGATATGTTGGGATATCACAATATCTCTTATTTAATTAATGCATCTATATATTTGGTAAAGGGTGGAAGGCTCGACCTTATGCCTGGTGTTTTGTTCCACTCTTGCCACCCTAGTTTCCGTCATACCGGTGTTATGTTCCTTGCTTTTGCGTTCCTTACACGGTTGGGTGTTATGAGGACCCCTCGACAGTTCACTTTGAATAAAAATCCTCCAGCAAGGCCCAACCTTGGTTTTACCATTTGCCTCACCACCGCCTACTTTTCCCTTGGGAGTCGCGCTCCTGAGGGTCATCTTTATTTTAAGCCCCCCCCCTCCCCGGGCCAGTGCTTGTCTAAGTGTTGATCTGAATTAGAGTCCTTTGCAGCGCCACCTCGGGGAAACTTGAGGGCTGGTTTTAGTTGTAGGGAGCGCTCATCCGGTGTTGCCCTGAGAACGAGATATGTGCAGCTCCTATCAGGATGTCGGCGCATCGGGCGGTCTTGCTGGTCTTGTTTTACCATTGTCGAAATGTCTTGTAACCGGGATTCCGAGACTGATCGGGTCTTCCTGGGAGAAAGAATATCCTTCTTGACCGTGAGAGCTTGTGATGGGCTAAGTTGGTACACCCCTGCAGGGTTTAAACTTTCGAAAGTCATGCCCGCGGTTATGGGCAGATGGGAATTTGTTAATATCCGGTTGTAGAGAACTTGATACTTAATTTAACTAAAATGCATCAAACACTTGTGTAGCTATGATGGTCTCTTCTCGGCGGAGTCCGGGAAGTGAACACGGTTCTTGTGTTATGCTTGAATGTAAGTAGTTTCAGGATCACTTCTTGATCACTTCTAGTTTATGACCGTACTTTGCTTCTCTTCTCGCTCTCATTTGCGTAAGTTTGCCACCATATATGCTAGTGCTTGCTGCAGCTCCACCTCACTACCTTTTCCTACCCCTTAAGCTTAAATAGTCTTCATCTCGCGGGTGTGAGATTGCTGAGTCCTCGTGGCTCACAGATACTTCCAAACAGTTGCAGGTGCCGATGATACCAGTGCAGATGACGCAACCCAACTCAAGTGGGAGCTCGATGAAGACCTTTTCGTTATTGTGTTTCATTTTCTTTTGATCAGTAGTGGAGCCCAGTTGGGGCGATCGGGGATCTAGCATTAGGGGTGGTCTTCTTTTATTTTGGTTCCATAGTCGGACTTTGATTGTATTCTGGATGATGTAATGCTATATTTATGTATTGTGTGAAGTGGCGATTGTAAGACAACTCTTTATCCCTCTCTTATTCAGTACATGGGATGTGTAAAGATTACCCCTCTTGTGACATGCCTACTATGCGGTTATGCCTCTAAGTCGTGCTCTGACACGTTGGGGGATATAGCCGCATCTTGGGTGTTATAAAAGGTGTGTACAACAAGGATGATTGTGGAAAACTAACAAATAAAGACTCAAATAATACAAGACGCTCCAAGCAAAACACATATCATGTGGTGAATAAAAATATCGCTCCAAGTAAAGTTGCCGATGGAAGTAGACGAAAGAGGGGATGCCTTCCGGGGCATCCCCAATCTTAGGTTTTAGGTGTCCTTGAATTTTACCTTGGGGTGCCATGGTCATCCCCAAGCTTAGGATCTTTCCACTCCTTGTTCCATAATCCATCAAAACTTAACCCAAAACTTGAAAACTTCACAACACAAAACTCAAAATAGAAAATCTCGTGAGCTCAGTTAGCGAAATAAAACAAAACACCACTTCATGGTACTGTAATGAACTCATTCTTTATTTATATTGGTGTTAAACCTACTGTATTCCAACTTCTCTACGGTTTATATACTATTTTACTATCCATAGATTCATCAAAATAAGCAAACAACACATGAAAAACAGAATCTGTCAAAACCAGAACAGTCTGTAGTAATCTGTAGCTAACGCAAGTTCTGGAACCCTAAAAATTCTAAAATAAATTGCTGGACGTTAGGAATTTATCTATTAATCATCTGCAAAAAGAATTAACTAAATATCACTTTCCAAATAAAAATGGATGCAATTCTCGTGAGCGCTAAAGTTTCTGTTTTTTACAGCAAGATTAAAAAGACTTTCCCCAAGTCTTCCCAACGGTTCTTGAGGGAATCCTGGATTAGGGGGTCTCCGGACAGCCGGATTATATCCTTTGGACGGACTGCTGGACTATGAAGATACAAGATTGAAGACTTCGTCTCGTGTCCGGATGGGACTCTACTTGGCGTGGTAGGCAAGCTAGGCAATACAGATATGTATATCTCCTCCTCTGTAACCGACCTTGTGTAACCCTAGCCCTTTCTGGTGTCTATATAAACCAGAGGGTTTTAGTCCGTAGAACAACAGACAATCATACCATAGGCTAGCTTCTAGGTTTTAGCCTCTCTGATCTCGTGGTAGATCTACTCTTGTACTACCCATATCATCAATATTAATCAAGCAGGACGTAGGGTTTTACCTCCATCAAGAGGGCCCGAACCTGGGTAAAACATCGTGTTCCCTGCCTCCTGTTACCATCCACCTTAGAGGCACAGTTCGGGACCCCTACCCGAGATCCGCCGGTTTTGACACCGTCATTGGTGCTTTCATTGAGAGTTCCTCTGTGCCGTCGCCAGAAGGAAGGATGTCTCATCTCGTCTTTAAAGACGGTACTACTGTCGGGGGAGCTTTGGCTGTCGGCCAAACTCTTCGGCTAGGCAGTTCCATCATGACCGCCTGTTCGGCACCCGTGCCGATGATGACTTCTCGGGTCATCGAAAACAGCCTCCACGTCAGATCGGCACTCGCCGAACAGATGGATCCAATGGAGCTCGCCTCCTTAAACGAGCTCTTGGATCACATCGCCGCCTTGGGAGTCGCTACGGACTATGATCGGATTGGGCTTAAACCCGATCAAAGGGAGATTAACTCTCCACCGGTCACCCATCATATTGCAGTGGTGGAGGAACAATGCGGTGACCTTTCCTCTATCTTGAAGACCAACTATGTCCGGATTCCCGAGCTCTCCGAGCCAGACGCCCGTTCGCGGGAGGACAACATCCAATCCCTAAACTTAGAGTCAGACAGCGGACCAGGATTATCGGGTAGCACCCCGGAACTGGAACTTCCAAAATTGGAAACTCCTCGGCCCCTGGATCCCAGATCGGGTAAGGGTTCGGATTCAATTCCACCCACCCACCCAAACATAAGCGATCTTTTCCACATCAGGCAAGAGCCCCAGGAAACAGTACATCACTATTGGGCCAGATTCCTCCTTGCGATAAACAAGGTTAAGGACTGCCGCGAGGAAGACGCGATCCTATTTTTCTGCAATAATTGCACGGACAAGGGAATCCTTAACGCCATAAATCGCCGTGAGATAACACGCTTCGCTGACTTGGCGTCCATAGTACGAAACTACTGTGCGATGGAAAGTGCCTGGAAAACCAAAACAAACTTTTGGGATAATCCGGCCCTGAATACAAACCTAGTCCGAAATAAATGGGTGCATTATCACAATACGCCCGGGTTAACTACCAAAAAGAAAAAACCTTCTACAGGGCATGTAACCGTACTGGAGGGATGGCTCAACAGACCCTGCAAAATTCACGGTACAGCGGATACAATACCAATGCACAACCTTAGAGCATGTTGGATACTCCGGCAAATGGCCAAAAGTGGTGAGGATCTTCTTATCCCAAATACCACAGAGCACCATCCTGTGGATAACAATACGGTGTTAACAGTCTTTGAGACCTTCGCGTCAAATAATAGGCGCAAGCGAACACTCCGAAGCATGGCCGAAATCTGCCACATAGCGGCAGTAAATCCATATAGTGACACGGCTATTACCTTCAATGCCAGTGACGAACCTAAATTCCGAACAGCCCGAGCACCAGTCGCACTAGTCCTCAGTCCAATCGTGGACGACTTTCGACTCACCAAAGTACTCATGGACGGCGACAGTGGATTAAACCTCATCTATGAGGAAACTCTTCAAAAGATGGAAATAGACTGGAGCCGCATTGAGCAAAGTAGCACAACCTTTAGAGGAATCATACCCAGTCGGGAAGCACGCTGTGCTGGGAAAATCACACTAGATGTGGTATTCGGCACGTGGGATAATTACATGTCCAAAGAAATCACATTCCAAGTGGCCCCATTCAACAGTGGTTATCATGCTCTTTTAGGACGGGAGGCGTTCACAATCTTCCAAGCCATACCCCATTACGGGTACATGAAGCTCAAAATGCTCGGGCCCAACGAAATCATCACTCTCGCCACTGATCCGGACACAGCACTCCGCGCCGAAAACAAAACAGCCGCAGTGGCCCTCGAGGCATTATCCGAAGCCCTCTCGGCCGAGGAATTAACCACGCTACGCTCAACAGTGGACAGGGACGACGTGATACTCGACAAGAGATCCAAGTCCACCTCTTTTAAACCAGCGGATGAAATAGTCAAATTCCAAGTCCACCCAACGGACCCTACAAAAACAGCCTCCATCGGGGCACAGTTAAACCCTGTTGTGGACATCGCACTATGAGAGTTCTTGCGCGAGAACTGGGACATATTCGCCTGGCATCCCTCAGACATGCCAGGAATCCCACGCAGGCTGGCCGAGCATAGCCTCAATATCCTAAAGGGATTTAAGCCGGTCAAGAAAGCTCTCCGGCGTTTCTCCAAACCTAAGAGACAGGCCATGGGAGAGGAACTAGCCAAGTTATTGGAGGCCGGATTCATCAGAGAAATAAAACACCCGGACTGGCTAGCAAACATGGTGATGGTACCAAAGAAGGACAAATCTTGGCGCCTTTGTGCCGATTTCAAAGGCCTCAATAAAGCTTGCCCAAAGGATCCCTTCCCCCTCCCATGCATCGATCAAATCATTGATGCTACTGCAGGACACGAGTCATTGTGTTTCCTCGACGCATACTCCGGTTACCACCAAATCAAGATGGCGGAGTCCGACCAAGCCGCAACGGCATTCATCACACCATACGGTCCCTTCTGTTTCAACACAATGCCTTTTGGGCTCAAAAACGCCGGCGCAACATATCAGCGCATGATTCAGACATGTCTGGAGAAACAAATCGGCAAAACAGTAGAGGCATACATATACGATGTGGTCGTCAAAACCAAACACATTGACTCTTTGATAGACGACTTGAGGCTCACATTCGACAACCTCCGAACATACGACATCAAGCTCAATCCGGAAAAATGTGTTTTCGACGTACCAGCCAGACAACTCCTGGGTTTCATTGTCTCCAGTAGAGGTATTGAGGCTAATCCGGCCAAAATCCGAGTTTTGTCATAGTTGGCTACCCTAACAGACCTCAAGCAAATCCATAAGTTAATCGGATGCGTGGCGGCTCTAAGCCACTTTATCTCCCACTTAGGAGAAAAGGCTTTACCCCTTTATCGCCGGACTGGAAGAAATAAAGGCCATTTTGGCAACCAACCCAATCCTGGCTGCGCCAAACATCAGCGAACCAATGCTGTTGTACATAATGGCAACTCATCAAGTTGTCAGTGCAGTGCTCGTTGTCGAACGAGAAGCAGACGGACACAAATTCCCTCTTCAAAAGCCGGTATACTATTTATCCACTGTCCTCACTCCATGCAAATCACGGTACCCACATTATCAAAAGATAGCCTATGCGGTATTCATGGCATCCCGGAAGCTGCGACACTATTTTCAAGAGTGTTTGATTACAGTAGCCTCAGAAGTGCCACTTAATGATATTATAAACAACCGCGACGCTACGGGCCGGATTGCCAAATGGGCCATTGAGCTCCTCCTGTTCGACATAACATACAAACCTCAATGAGCCATCAAGTCGCAAGTATTGGCCGACTTCGTCGCCGAATGGACGGAGGCCGAACTCCCTAAAGAGTACAGCGCATACTCCAATTGGATCATGCACTTCGACGGTTCTAAAATGCTGGCTGGTCTAGGGGCTGGCGTCGTCCTGACGTCCCCAACCGGAGATACCGTTCAGTACGTACTGCAAATATTGTATACAGACTCCAACAATGCAGCCGAATACGAAGCTTTGTTGCATGGTCTTCGGATAGCAATCTCCATGGGCATTCAACGCTTGGAGGTGCATGGGGATTCAAACCTCGCAATATCCCAAATAAATGGAGATTTTGACGCCAAGGATCCGAAAATGGCGGCCTATCGAAACACGTCCTAAAAATGTCAGCTCGGTTCGAGGGGCTCGAATTTCACCATGTGGCTTGGGAAAACAATCAGGCGGCGGATATCCTCGCCCTCATCAGCGCAAAACGCGATGCAGTCCCCCCAACATATTTTTGGAAAGGCTGTTTAAACCATCCGTAGTATGGGAAGGGGACACCGGTAACAATAGTCCGGACCCGGCCAAAATACCCGATACCAAACTCTTTGACACAATCGGAGGCCCCGCCACCGAAATAACACCTTCAGCCCACGAAATAATGGCCATTATTGCCCCGTGGATTGAACCATTCTTGGCCTACCTAACTAGACAGGAACTTTCGGAGGACCAAAATGAGGCACGCTGCATAGTGCGGCGATCCAAGGCCTACAGGGTCCATGAGGGGGAATTGTACAAAAAAAGTACTACCGGAGTCCTTCAAAGGTGCATCTCCGAAGTGGAAGGGCGGAATCTTTTGGCAGAAATTCACGCCGGACTCGGCGGTCATCACGCCGCAGCCTAGGAAGATGCACATGACTTGGTCCAACGTTGCGCCGGTTGCCAGCTCTTTGCAAATCAAAGCCACATGCCGCCCACCGCCCTCCAAACAATCCCCATTACATGGCCCTTTGCGGTCTGGGGGCTTGACATGGTTGGACCCCTTAAAGGGGGAACCCACAAGAAAAAATACTTATTGGTCATGGTGGATAAATTCACCAAATGGATAGAGGCCAAACCTGTTAAAACATCCGAATCCGGACAGATGATAGACTTCATATCCGGGGTTGTACATCGTTATGGCGTCCCCCATGGCATCATCACTGATAATGGCACGAACTTCACGACCGACGAGGTAAAACTTTGGTGCAGCAAAATGGGCATCAAGCTCAATTATGCTTCAGTCTATCACCCACAAACCAACGGTCAAGTCGAGCGAGCAAACGGTCTTATAATGAGCGGCATTAAACCCAGATTAGTGCGCTCCTTAACGGAGTCTAACACGCACTGGGTAGAGGAGCTCGACTCCGTACTCTGGGGGCTACGGACCACGCCGAATCGTAGTACCGGATATACACCCTTCTTTATGGTGTACGGCGCAGAGGCAGTCTTGCCCTGTGACATAATTCATGACTCACCTAGAGTGCGCATGTACGAAGAAAGAGAAGCCAAGCTCGATCAGTAGGATAGTCTGGACACCCTGGAAGAGGAGCGCGACGTAGCCAAAGCTCATTCCGCATTTTATCAGCAACAGGCTCACAAATACCAAAGCAGAGAAGTACGAGCCAAAACTTATAACATTGGCGAACTAGTTCTACGCCTGCCGTATAAGAAAAAGAACAAGCTCGAGCCCAAATGGGAAGGTCCTTTCATTATTGACCAAGTTCTGACCGGTGGAGCGTACTGACTGCGGGATGCATCGACTAGTCGACTCGAGCCGAACCCATGGAACGCGGCCAGGCTCCGAAGATTCTACGCCTAGCACCGGACTCTATGTTAGTCCCCTCCCTTTGTCCATTTTCTGCATGTACATCATCTGTCTTGTTTCTCTTTCTTTCCTTCTTTTATTATTTCTCTAGGCCTTCAAGGGTCACCTTGTGCCTCGCTTATACATTACAGATGCGCTAGCCGCACTCTTCATACCCGGGGGCTTCTTTCACAGAAGCTTAAATTATTTATCTGGGCCTCATGCCCAACACATGTGTTATACTTCCGCATGTACCTTTTTCACCATTATATGCATCGATATGGCTTAAGTTTTGGCCAGGCTAGGTTGCCTGGCTCTTGTATTTATGCCCTACGTTCCCATTAATTCGGCTAGGGCATAAGGGGAGCACCTCTGCGATTGTTACTGTCGGGTCAGCCGGATGTGTACCTCATACTGGGTGAAGCCGAAAGCTAGCGTTCTTAAGGGAATATTCGGTCGGTGAACAAAAGATGATTTTTATTTATTGTCCATATCTGCCCCCAGATGTTTTTTCTGCGTTTTCTATCGCAGTCCGGACATGCACTTTAGGGCATGCTTGCCCAGGGAAAGGAACCCTTAATGGAACTATTCTCCCTGGAAGATGTTTCTTACTACCCATGTAATATAACATAACTAGTTGGGCACTTGTCTAATAAAGCACTAATGACCCCTACACCTGGTCTCCACGCATACCCCGGTTTTATATAACTGAGCGGGTATTCGGATTCACTCCGGACTATTGGGCCCGGAGGTTGAAGCAAAAAGGTCTGCAACGACAAATGATCTACAATTCGGCTAGAAGGCATTATACATGTCACTTTAATTACATAGTCATGCAGACTGACTAAACTCCTCCTCTATACCATCCAACAGGCGGTCTAGCTTACAATCCTGTTGGGAATACTTTGTGGCTAATTCTACTTGCCCATAAACTAAGCTAATAGGGATCTCTTTTCCATCAGGCCCCACAGGTCCAACCTCGGCCATGTGATTTGGGTTTGCCTTGGTATACCGCGTCTTCACCATGGCCCAGGCTTCTCTGGCACCCTATCGGCAGGCTGATATCTTCCATAATCGGAAGTGCCGCCGTGCTCCCTTCAGCTTCTTCGCAAGCTCTGCAACGCCTTCTGGCAGGGAGATGGACGGCCACAAGGCCTGGGTAACACCCTGCATCACCTGCCGAACTTGTTCGTGCAGATGTGACATCTCGGATAGAAGATCACCCGCAGACCCGGGCATTTCCTCCGCGGGATGACCCGTCAGCATACCTACAGACATAACGCTGTTAGTCGTCTTCTTTGCCGAACTCCTTTAACAGGATTCGTTCAAGCACTTACTGAAAAATGCTGCATCGAAGCCGCTTATTCTCCTTCTCGGAGTCTGCAAGCTGGCCCCGAAAGTCTTTTAGTTCAACGCTCAGCTTAACATTGGCATCTTGGAGATTGTTTTTCTCCCGCCTAACCTCAGTCAGCACGCGTTTGCCAGCTTCTAGCTACCGTATAACATGTTGGTCCTCCGGATTCTCCCCGGATTCATCTGCAACATCTGTTGTTAGAACTGAAGCTATGCCGCACATTATACGGTAACCATCACTCTTTAAAGTAAATGTTACCAGCGGGAGGCTTTTTCTGTTCCTGCAATGCGGCAAGAGCGGCCCGCAGTTGGGCCTTGCATTCCTCCAGCTCCTGGGACAGCCTAGTATTCTTCTCTGTAAGAACCTGCACATTAAAGATGATCCTTAAATCAGTTCTGCTAACTGTTTCAAGTCTTAGGGGCTACTGATACATATAAATCGCCAGATTTACTCACCCGGGCATCCTTTACATACTGATTTGTGGCTCTGGCTAGACCATCTTGAGCAGCACAGAGGTACGCATCTCCAGAATTAAATCCGTCGAACGCCTCTGGTGAGAAACAAGCATCATGGAGTACGGCCCGGCAGTGCCTATGATTCAGGGCGCTTTCCACTTCTGAGTTTGTAGCGGATAATCTATCTGCATCCTCTGTAGGGGGGTTATCTGGCGCCTGCCCCATATCGGCTTCCGCCTCCATGTCCGGTCCTGGCGCCCGACTGGTGGAAGCTTGATTGGCAGCATGGCTGAACATATTCCAGCGAGTGTTTTTTCTATTAAAGAAACACGGGCGTCATTACATTTTGAGAAAGACGACAACCACGGGACGGGGTTTTTCCTATACCTTTGCGCCGGCGTCTCCGTCCTGACCGCCTTCCTTTTTGGCCTACCCGGCCTCGGTGCCTCTTGTTGGCGAGTTGCTGCGGGTTCGGCAGGGCGTCCCGAATGCCTTCCCTGTAAAAGAAGCCATGTGTATATGGTGGGTGAAGTGCCTAAAAGGGGATCCTAGTTTTGGAGGTGGGACTTTTTGATTTTTCTTACCTGCGATGCAGGGAGCAGTCCGGGATAGTCGGCCGTAATGGCCACCAGGGCATCGTCGCAGCTTAACTGATAGAACTGCCGGTCTATCAGTTCCACGAAGATAACCGGATCTTCTTCAAGTCCGGAGTCGAGGGCCCGGTCAGGGTCCTCTGGTTGTGGAGAAGGGCTGCTGACCTCCTTTATGGCTTTTCGTAATTCCTGCTGCAAAGTGGCAAGGTGAATACTTACGACTAAGAATGCGGGAAAAATGGGAGCAGGGAGATATAACTTACCCGGCTTGGAGGATTGTACATGGAGAATCCATCCCGTGGCTTGATGCGGGTGAACTCCTCTTCCTCACCCTTGAACAGTTTGGACAGAATCTTCGCTAGAGCGGCAGCATTGTCCGGACCCTTACGCCCGCAGCGGGTGGCGTCACCCGCCCCGTTATAACACCACAAGGGGTGCCCACGATATTGAAGTGGCTGCACTCCCCGTATTATGCAAATCGACATAACTTCGATTATTGTCAATCCTGATCGAGCCAGTGCTTTGATCCGGTTCATCAGATAGAGGACTTCTCCGTTGTCTTCCGCATGGGGGCTCTGTGGGCGCCAACTTCGGTGCTTCTTCAGGGGGGCATTGTTGAACTCAGGAAGACCCCGCCGAACAGGGTCCGGAAGGGGGATGTCCTCCATATAAAACCATTCTGAAGGCCAGTCTTCGGACGGCTTCTTCGAGGTACCGGACAGGTATCCAGTATCGGCGATGCGCCATATTTCGGCTCCGCCCACTTGATAAAGTGATTCCCTCTGTGTGCGAGGGACAAGGCAGAATAGCCTTTTCCACAGCTCAAAGTGAGCCTGACAGCCCAGGAACAACTCACAGAGAGCAATATAGCCGGCGATATGTAGAATGGAGGCAGGGGTGAGATTGTGTAATTGGAGGCCGTAGAACTCCAGGAGCCCGCGGAGGAACGGATGAATTGGAAATCTGAGTCCCCTTAGTAAATAAGGAACAAGGCAGACCCGTTCCCCCATGGAGGGACAAGGAAGGCTCTCCGCTTGCGCCCCGCCATTGTAGGTGGCGAGCCGGCTCGAACGGGCACCATATACGCCGGAGGGAGAAATCCCTTAGTTTGCAGCTCGACTAATCGACTGTGCGGGACTGAACACCTCTCCCAATCACCGGGCTTAGGGCTACGGGGGGCGGGAGGAGGAGCTGCGGAGGTCGGCCATGCTGGAATGGATCTTTCCGAAACACGCTCTGATGAATTCTCGCTGGGGAGGATGATATAGATCAGATCTAAGAATCCCCATCCCTTTAATAGACAATTTATTTATCTGGCTAGGGGGGCGAATGTAAAAACGCCCTAGCTCCTCGTATTCATTCGACGCGTGGGAGATAGCCCTTATTGGGCACAGAAGCCAAGAGGTTCAACATTTATGGAGCCGGACACTGCTTACGAACACTTGAAAGTTGGAGAAGAACCCGCCTTGCAATGCCGAAGACAACACTGCGCGCCGGACTCATTGTCATTGAAGCCTGGTTCGGGGGCTACTGAGGGAATCCTGGATTAGGGGGTCTCCGGACAGCCGGATTATATCCTTTGGCCGGACTGCTGGACTATGAAGATACAAGATTGAAGACTTCGTCTCATGTCCGGATGGGACTCTACTTGGCGTGGAAGGCAAGCTAGGCAATACGGATATGTATATCTCCTCCTTTGTAACCGATCTTGTGTAACCCTAGACCTTTCCGGTGTCTATATAAACCAGAGGGTTTTAGTCCGTAGGACAACAGACAATCATACCATAGGCTAGCTTCTAGGGTTTAGCCTCTCTGATCTCATGGTAGATCTACTCTTGTACTACCCATATCATCAATATTAATCAAGCAGGACGTAGGGTTTTACCTCCATCAAGAGGGCCTAAACCTGGGTAAAACATCGTGTTCCCTGCCTCCTGTTACCATCCGCCTTAGACGCACAGTTCGGGACCCCCTACCCGAGATCCGCCGGTTTTGACACTGACAGTTCTACTTGGCACAAACACTAATTAAACACAAAAAACGCAACCAAAACAGAGGCTAGATAAATTATTTATTACTAAACAGGAGCAAAAAGTAAGGAATAAAAATAAAATTGGGTTGCCTCCCAAAAGCGCTATCGTTTAAAGCCCCTAGCTAGGCATAAAAGCAAGGATAGATCTAGGTATTGCCATCTTTGGCAGGCAATCCATAAGTGGCTCTCATAATAGATTCATATGGTAATTTAATTTTATTTCTAGGGAAGTGTTCCATGCTTTCCTTAACGGAAATTGGAATCTAATATTCCCTTCCTTCATTTCAATAATTGCACCAATCGTTCTAAGGAAAGGTCTAGCAAGAATAATAGGACATGAAGGATTGCAATCTATGTCAAGAACCATAAAATCTATGGGCACATAATTCCTATTTGCAACAATAAGAACATCATTAATTGTTCCCATAGGTTTCTTAATAGTGGAATCCGCAAGGTGCAAGTTTAAAGAGCAATCATCAAAATCACGGAAACCTAGCAAATCATACAAAGTCTTTGGAATCGTGGAGACACTAGCACCCAAATCACACAAAGTATAGCATTCATGATCTTTAATTTTAATTTTAATAGTAGGTTCCCACTCATCATAAAGTTTTCTAGGGATAGAAACTTCCAACTCAAGTTTTTCTTCATAAGATTGCATCAAAGCATCAACGATATGTTTGGTAAAGGCTTTATTTTGACTATAAGCATGAGGAGAATTTAGCACGGATAGCAACAAGGAAATACAATCTATCAAAGAGCAATTATCATAATTAAATTCCTTGAGATCCAAAATAGTGGGTTCATTGATATTTAAAGTTTTGACCTCTTCAACCCCACTTTTAACAATTTTAGCATCAAGATCTAAAGACTCCAAATTTTTGGAACACCTTCTAGGTAAACATGGATCATATTCAGCCCCATCATTATCAAGATTCATATTGCAAAAAGATTTAATAGGGGACACATCAATAACTTTTAGATCTTCATCTTTATTATCATGGAAACTAGAAGAACACGCTTTTATAAAGCAATCTTTCTTAGCACGCATCCTAGCGGTTCTTTCTTTGCACTCATCAATGGAAATTCTCATGGCTTTGAGAGACTCATTGATATCATGCTTAGGTGGAATAGATCTAAGTTTCAAAGAATCCACATCAAGAGAAATTCTATCAACGTTCCTAGCCAATTCATCAATCTTAAGCAATTTTTCTTCAATCAAAGCATTGAAATTCTTTTGCGAAGTAATAAATTCTTTAATATTAGATTCAAAATCAGAAGGTATCTTATTAAAATTTCCATAAGAATTGTTGTAGGAATTACCATAATTATTAGAGGAATTACTAGGATACGGCCTAGGATTAAAGTTTCCTCTATACGCGTTGTTACCAAAATTATTCCTACCAACAAAATTCACATCCATAGATTCATTATTATTCTCAATTAAAGTAGACAAAGGCATATCATTAGGATCAGAAGAAACACTTTTATTAGCAAATAATTTCATAAGGTCATCCATCTTTCCACTCAAAACATTAATTTCTTCTATCGCATGCACTTTCTTATTAGTAGATCTTTCAATGTGACATTGAGAATAATTAACCATAATATTATCTAGAGTGATTTCCATAAAAGTGCCTCCCGCGGCCGAAGCTAAAAGATTTCTAGAAGAAAAATTCAATCCGGCATAAAAAATTTGTATAATCATCCATAAATTCAAACCATGTGTAGGGCAATTACGTATCATTAATTTCATCCTCTCCCAAGCTTGTGCAACATGTTCATGATCAAGTTGCTTAAAATTCATGTTCTAAGAGAGATGATATTATCGGGAGGAAAATACTTAGAGATAAAAGCATCTTTGCACTTATTCCACGAATCAATACTATTTTTAGGCAAAGACGAAAACCAAGCTTTAGCACGATCTCTAAGCGAAAAAGGAAATAGCTTCAATTTAACAATATCATTATCCACATCTTTCTTCTTTTGCATATCACACAAATCAACAAAGTGGTTTAGATGGGTAGCGGCATCTTCACTAGGAAGGCCGGAAAACGGATCTTTCATGACAAGATTCAACAAAGCAGCATTAATTTCACAAGATTCAACATAGGTAAGAGGAGCAATCAGAGTGCTAATAAAATCATTGTTGTTGGTATTAGTAAAGTCACACAATTTGGTATTAGCTTGAGCCATCGTGACAAGCAAGCAATCCAACACACAAGCAAACAAGAGACGAGCAAAAAGAGGCAAATAGAGAAAGAGAAGGAGGACGGAGAGAGATGGCGAATAAAACGGCAAGGGTGAAGTGGGGAGAGGAAAACAAGAGGCAAATGGCAAATAATGTAATGCGGGAGATAAGGGTTTGTGATGGGTACTTGGTATGTTGACTTTTGCGTAGACTCCCCGACAACGGCGCCAAAAATCCTTCTTGCTACCTCTTAAGCACTGTGTTGGTTTTCCCTTGAAGAGGAAAGGGTGATGCAGCAAAGTAGTGTGAGTATTTCCCTTAGTTTTTGAGAACCAAGGTATCAATCTAGTAGGAGGCCACACACGAGTCCCTCGCACCAACACAAACAAATAAACTCCTCGCAACCAACGCAATAAAGGGGTTGTCAATCGCTTCACGATCACTTATGAGAGTGAGATCTGATAGATATGATAAGATAATATTTTGGTATTTTTATGATAAAGATGCAAAGCAAAGAAAGCAAAAAAACGGAAAAGGAAATAGCTTGTTGATGGAAGATTAATATGATGGAAAATAGACCCGGGGGCCATAGGTTTCACTAGTGGCTTTTCTCGAGAGCATAAGTTATTATGGTGGGTGAACAAATTACTGTTGAGCAATTGACAGAATTGAGCATAGTTATGAGAATATCTAGGTATGATCATGTATATAGGCATCATGTCCGAAACAAGTAGACTGACTCTTGCCTGCATCTACTACTATTACTCCACACATCGACCGCTATCCAGCATGCATCTAGAGTATTAAGTTCAAGAGAACAGAGTAACGCTTTAAGAAAGATGACATGATGTAGAGGGATAAACTCATGCAATATGAAATAAACCCCATATTGTTATCCTCGATGGCAACAATACAATACGTGCCTTGTTGCCCCTACTGTCACTGGGAAAGGACACCGCAAGATTGAACCCAAAGCTAAGCACTTCTCCCATTGCAAGAAAGATCAATCTAGTAGGCCAAACCAAACTGATAATTCGAAGAGACTTGCAAAGATAACCAATCATACATAACAATTCAGAGAAGATTCAAATATTGTTCATAGATAAACTTGATCATAAACCCACAATTCATCGGTCTCAACAAACACACCGCAAAAGAAGATTACATCGAATAGATCTCCACAAAAGAGGGGGAGAACTTTGTATTGAGATCCAAAAAGAGAGAAGAAGCCATCTAGCTAATAACTATGGACCCGAAGTCTGAAGTAAACTACTCACACTTCATCGGAGAGGCTATGGTGTTGATGTAGAAGCCCTCCGTGATCGGTGCCCCCTCCGGCGGAGCTCCGAAAAAGGCCCCAAGATGGGATCTCACGGATACAGAAAGTTACGGCAGTGGAATTGGGGTTTTGGCTCCGTATCTGGTAGTTTGGGGGTACGCAGGTATATATAGGAGGAAGGAGTACGTCGGTGGAGCAACATGGACCCCACGAGGGTGGAGGGCGCGCTTGGGGGGTAGGTGCGCCCCCTACCTCGTGCCTTCCTGGTAGCTTTCTTGATGTAGGGTCCAAGTCCTCTGGATCATGTTCGTTCCAAAAATCACGTTCTCGAAGGTTTCATTCCGTTTGGACTCCGTTTGATATTCTTTTTCTGTGAAACTCTGAAATAGGCAAAAAAACAGTAATTCTGGGCTGGGCCTTCAGTTAATAGGTTAGTCCCAAAAATAATATAAAAGTGTATAATAAAGCCCAATAAATTCCAAAATAGGATATAATATAGCATGGAACAATCAAAATTATAGATATGTTGGAGACGTATCAGAGACCAACTAGGAGAGAGGTGGGCCTGGCCCTGGCCGGCGTCCGCGGTTACTTCAAAATAACACGCTTAACGAGATCTTGGTATTTTATCTGAGTGTGGCCACTGGCCTATACGCACTAACCAACTATGCGGGAATAGTTATGGGCACTCGACGTCATGGTATCAGCCGAAGCTTTTGTGACGTCAGCGACTGAGTGGCGCGCGCCGGATTGGACTGGAACGCCTGCTCTTGTATTAGGGAGGCTAGGTCTGCTTCCGGCCGCCCACGCAATGTGCAAGTGTGCAATGGGCGATGGGCCCAGACCCCTGCGCCATAGGATTTAGACTGGTGTGCTGACCTCTCTGTTGTGCCTAGGTAGGGCTGCGACGTGTTGATCTTCCGAGGCCGGGTATGAGCTAGGAAAGTGTGTCCGGCCAAAGGGGATCGGACGTGTTGGGAAATGTGGTGCACCCCTGCAGGGAAGTTGATCTATTCGAATAGTCGTGTCCCTCGGTAAAAGGACGACCCGGAGTTGTACCTTGACCTTATGACAACTAGAACCGGATACTTAATAAAACACACCCTTCCAAGTGCCAGATACAACCCGGTGATCGCCCTCTAACAGGGCAACGAGGAGAGATCGTCGGGTAGGATTTATACTATGCGATGATACTTGGTGAACTTAGCATCCGCTCTCTGTACATGCTGCAAGATGGAGGCTGCCAGAAGCGTAGTCTTCGACAGGACTAGCTATCCCCCTCTTATTCTGGCATTCTGTAGTTCAGTCCACATATACTACCCCTTTCATTTGATATCAGTGCATATGTAGTGTAGCTCCTTGCTTGCAAGTACTTTGGATGAGTACTCACGGTTGCTTTGCTCCCCTTTTTTCCCTTTCTATACCCAGTTGTCGCAACCAGATGATGGAGTCCAGGAGCCAGAGGATCCCAAGGATGATTCTACATGGAGTTCGACTTCGAGGAGTAGTTAGGAGGTCCCAGGCAGGAGGCCTTTGCCTTATCGATCATTGTTACTTTTGTGCTAGCCTTCTTAAGGCAAAACTTGTTTAACTTATGTCTGTACTCAGATATTATTGCTTCCGCTGACTCTTGTGTATTTGGGCTTATGTATTCGAGCCCTCGAGGCCCCTGGCTTGTAATATGAAGCTGGTATTATTTTAATTTGTGTCTAGAGTTGTGTTGTGGTATCTTCCCGTGAGTCCTTGATCTTGGTCGTACACATTTGCGTGCATGATTAGTGTATGGTCAAATCGGGGGCGTCAGAAGTTGGTATCAGAGCCGACTGCCTATAGGAATCTGATAACCCACAAGTATAGGGGATCGCAACAGTTTTCGAGGGTAGAGTATTCAACCCAAATTTATTGATTCGACACAAGGGGAGCCAAAGAATACTCTCAAATATTAGCAGCTGAGTTGTCAATTCAACCACACCTGGAAACTTAATATCTGCAGTAAAGTGTTTGTAGCAAAGTAATATGATAGTAGTGATAACGGTAGCAAAAGGTAACCATAATAAAAGTAATGTTTTTGGTTTTTTGTAGTGATGATAGCAATAGCAACGGGAAAGTAAATAAGCAGAGAACAATATATGGAAAGCTCGTAGGCAATGGATCAGTGATGGATAATTATGCCGGATGCGGTTCATCATGTAACAGTCATAACCTAGGGTGACACAGAACTAGCTCCAGTTCATTGATATAATGTAGGCATGTATTCCAAACATAGTCATACGTGCTTATGGAAAAGAACTTGCATGACATCTTTTGTCCTACCCTCCCGTGGTAGCGGGGTCCTTACGGAAACTAAGGGATATTAAGGCCTCCTTTTAATAGAGAACCGGAACAAAGCATTAACACATAGTGAATACATGAACTCCTCAAACTACGGTCATCACCGGTAAGTATCCCGATTATTGTCACTTCGGGGTTAACGGATCATAACACATAATAGGTGACCATAGACTTGCAAGATAGGATCAAGAACACTCATATATTGATGAAAACATAATAGGTTCAGATCTGAAATCATGGCACTCGGGCCCTAGTGACAAGCATTAAGCATAGCAAAGTCATAGCAACATCAATCTCAGAACATAGTGGACACTAAGGATCAAACCCTAACAAAACTAACTCGATTACATGATAGATCCCATCCAACCCATCACCGTCCAACAAGCCTACGATGGAATTACTCACGCACGGCGGTGAGCATCATGAAATTGGTGGAGGATGGTTGATGATGACGATGGCGACGGATTCCCCTCTCCGGAGCCCCGAACAGACTCCAGATCAGCCCTCCCGAAAGGTTTTAGGGCTTGGCGGTGGCTCCGTACCATAAAACGCGATGAATTCTTCTCCTTGTTTTTTTTCTCATCGAAACTCAATATATGATTGTGGAGTTGGAGTCGGAGATGTAACAGGGGTCCCACGAGGTAGGGGGCGTGCCCCCCACCCTCGTGGCAAGGTGGTGGGCCCCCTGGCCTCCATCTTTTGCAGGTATTTTCTTATTTTCTGAAAAGTCGCTCTGTGAAGTTTTAGGTCATTCTGAGAATGTTTGATCCTGCACATAAATAACACCATGGTAATTCTGCTAAAAACAACATCAGTCCGGGTTAGTTCCATTCAAATCATGCAAGTTAGAGTCCAAAACAAGGGCAAAAGTGTTTGGAAAAGTAGATACGTTGGAGACGTATCAACTCCCCCAAGCTTAAACATTTGCTTGTCCTCAAGCAATTCAGTTGACAAACTGAAAGTGATAAAGAAAAACTTTTACAAACTCTGTTTGCTCTTCTTGTTGTAAATATGTAAAGCCAGCATTCAAGTTTTCAGCAAAGATTATAACTAACCACATTTGCAATAACGCATAGGTCTCGAGTTTACTCATATCAATAGCATAATCAACTAGTGAGCCATAATAATAAATCTCGGATGACAACACTTTCTCAAAACAATCATAATATGATATAACAAGTTGGTATCTCGCTAGCCCTTTCTGAGACCACAAAATATCAATGCAACACACCTTTAAAGACCAAGGACTAACTAGACATTGTAATCCATGGTAAAAGAGATCCAGTCAAGTCATACTCAATGTAAATTAACAATAATGAATGCAAATGACAGTGGTGCTCTCCAACTGGTGCTTTTTAATAAGAGGATGATGACTCGGCATAAAAGTAAATAGATAGGCCCTTCGCAGAGGGAAGCAGATATTTGTAGAGGTGGCAGAGCTGGGTTTTGAAACAGAGGTGAATAATATTCTGAGCGGCATACTTTCATTGTCAACATAACAACCGAGAGATGGCGATACCTTCCATGCTACACACATTATATGTGGTTCCCAAACAGAATGGTAAAGTTTATACTCCCCCTTCCACCAATAAGCATCAATCCATGGCTTGCTCGAAACAACGAGTGCCTCCAACTAACAAGAGTCCCAGGGGGAGTTTTGTTTGCAATTATTTTGATTTAGTTTGCATAAAGCATGGGACTGGGCATCTCGGTGACCAGCCATTTATCTCATGAGTGAGGAGCGGAGTCCACTCCTCTTGAGAATAACCTGCCTAACATGGAAGATACAGACAGCCCTAGTTGATACATGAGCTATTCGAGCATACAAAACAGGATATTTATTTGAAGGTTTAGAGGTTGGCACATACAAATTTACGTGGAATGGCAGGTAGATACCGTATATAGGTAGGTATAGTGGACTCGTATGGAATAACTTTGGGGTTTATGGAGTTTGGATGCACAAGCAGTATTCCCACTTAGTACAAGTGAAGGCTAGCAAAAGACTGGGAAGCGACCAGCTAGAGAGCAACAAAAGTCATGAACATGCATTAAAATTAATCAACACTGAATGCAAGCATGAGTAGGATATAACCACCATGAACATAAATATCGTGAAGGCTATGTTGATTTTGTTTCAACTACATGCGTGAACATGCGCCAAGTCAAGTCACTTAAATCATTTAGAGGAGGATACCACCCTATCATACCACATATAACTATCTCAATAGCATGTTGGCATGCAAGGTAAACCATTATAACTCATAGCTAATCAAGCATGGCACAAGAAACTATGATCTCTAGTTGTCATTGCAAACATGTTTATTAATAATAGGCTGAATCAGGAACGATGAACTAATCATATTTACAAAAACAAAATAGATCGAGTTCATACCAGCTTTTCTCATCTCAGCCAGTCCATCATATATCATCATAATTGCCTTTCACTTGCACGAACGAATAGTGTGAATAATAATAATAGTGCACGTGCATTGGACTAAGCTGGAATCTGCAAGCATTCAATAAACAGGAGAAGACAAGGCAATATGGGCTCTTTTGTCAGATAAACAATAATGCATATAAGAGCCACTTCAACAATTTAATTATGGTCTACTCCTATCGACCCCCAAAGAAAAGAAAAGAAATAAAACTATTTACACGGGAAAGCTCCCAACAAGCAAAAGAAGAACAAGAAATATTTTTAGGTTTTCTTTTTAATTACTACTACAAGCATGGAAATTAAAACTAGCTAAAAGCTACAACTAATTTTTTTGGTTTTTCTTAAGGTTTATTAAACACACAGGAAGAAAGCATAAAAAGGAAAATAAACTAGCATGGATGATACAATGAAAAAGTATGAGCAACGACATCTAGCAATGAGTGTGTGAACATAAATTTAATGTCGGTGGGAAATACGTACTCCCCCAAGCTTAGGCTTTTGGCCTAGGTTGGTCTATAGCCATGGCTGGCCCGGCGGATATCCATAATAATAGTTGGCGTCGTACTGGGATGAGGAAGAAGAAGGCTCCGATTGCCATTGGCTGGCAATCATCTCCGGATCCCACTGGTAATTAGACTGTCGTGAGGGATCAAATTGTGGTTCCGGCTCTGGCTCCTCGGCTGGTGCAGGGTTCCAGTAAGCTTGAATAGCCGTCAACGGAACAAGGTACGTGCCTACAGACAAATCAAACAAAGAAGGAGCAGGCAGGGTAATAGTCTCAGGATGATGTTTGTTAAAGAACAATTGATATTTAAGCTCTCCTGCCCTATTCTTAACAATAAAATCGTGTGCTACCATACTTTCATAATCTAGATAAACACGGGGCAGCACCTTTTCTTCCTTCTCAGCATGCCTAATAGGTATGTTAAAATGTGCAGCTAGGCGTGAGGCATAGATGCCTCCAAAGATAGAGCCTTTGGTATGGTTCAGACTTAACCGTTTGGCAATAATACCGCCCATACTAAAAGTGTTATCACTGTATAAACCTTGGAGCAAAATAATAATATCAGGGATACTAAGTTTCCACAGTTTCTGCGACCAATTAAGCAACGACTAGCAAATGATGCAAAGTAACGTAAAACAGGAAAATGTATGCTAGTGATTCGTGCATCGGAAACTTTCCTAGTTTCCCCTACAGTGATAGTATCAATAAAACCCTCCACATCATCACGATGTGGTTCTTCTGTCTTGCCCTCAAAAGGGACTAGCCAAATCCGACAAAAATCATAAAGTGGCATCTCCTTATGCTCATCATATAAATGAAACTCCACCGTAGGTGGTGAGTTTCTAGAATGGAAATGAAAGTTTTGCACAAAGGTATTTGTGAGTAAAACATACTAATCGCATTGGTTGTGGAGGAAAGCGGTGAGGCATGCATTATGAGCCAATTCATGAAAATCTTCATAGATACCAGCTGCTCTCAAGAAATCATCACACGCCCGAATCTTCGTGGTGCGCGGCAAATTATACTTAGGCTTCGGTGCCTTTTCCTTCGAGCTTTGGCTCGATGAGCCCCTCAATAATCTCCTCATCATTTTCTGAAAAATTCTGAAATTTTAGTAACTTCAAAATAAAAGTAAACCAAACTCAATAATATTGATAGCAACTACTCCTACGAGTGCCTAGGGACTATATCATGCATCAAAACTACTTTTGACCATATAAATTTGACATGCAAGCTCAAGAACAGGGTCACCTAAGCAGCAAAAATTTGCAATGAATAAAGCACTAGAACAAAAACTAATTGGACCAATGGAGGAGTCACATACCAAGGAACAATCTCCCCAAGTAGTTTTGTGAGAGGTGCTTTGAGCAAGGAGATCGAAAATGGTAGCAAGATGAGCTAGAACTCGTGCTTGAGCTGGATATTCGTGTTTGTGGGAGGAAGATGAAGTGTATGGGTGAAAGGATAAGTTGAGGAGGGCCACCATCGGCCCACGAGGCAGGGGGCGCGCCCTCCACCCTCGTGGGCAGGTGGTTGACCCCCCTGGTGTGATCTCAGTTCCATAAATCCTCAAATATTCTTAAAAAATATATTTAAATTTCAGGGCATTTGGAGAACTTTTATTTTCGAGGTATTTTTATATTGCACGGATAATCAGATAACAGACAGAAAAATATTTATTTTATTTTATTTAATATAAATAACATAAAGTAAAAGTGGGGTACAGAAGGTTGTGCCTTCTAGTTTCATCCATCTCATGGTTATCAAAAGGAATCCTCTAACAAGGTTGATCAAGTCTTGTTAACGAACTCATTCCGAATAATCATGGAACCGGAGAAATTTCGAATAACACTATGTTACCTCAACGGGGATATGCACATCCCCAGTAATAAGAATATCATTCTTCTTGACAGTAGGAAGAGGAAATTCAAAACCTCCAAATATAATCGATGGAATTTTTCCAATAGAGTTGATACTATGAACTTGAGGTTGTTTCCTCGGAAAATGTCTAGTATGCTCATTGCCATTAACATGAAAAATGACATTGCCTTTAGTGCAATCAATAACAGCCCCTGCAGTATTCAAAAAGGGTCTTCCAAGAATAATAGACATACTATCGTCCTCGGGAATATCAAGAATAACAAAGTCCGTTAAAATAGTAACGTTTGCAACTACAACAGGTACATCCTCACAAATACCGACAGGTATAGCAGTTGATTTATCAGCCATTTGCAAAGATATTTCAGTAGGTGTCAACTTATTCAAATCAAGTCTACGATATAAAGAGAGAGGCATAACACTAACACCGGCTCCAAGATCACATAAAGCAGTTTTAACATAGTTTCTTTTAATAGAGCATGGTATAGTGGGTACTCCTGGATCTCCAAGTTTCTTTGGTATTCCACCCTTAAAATTATAATTAGCAAGCATGGTGGAAATTTCAGCTTCTGGTATCTTTCTTTTATTTGTAACAATTTCTTTCATATACTTAGCATAAGGATTCATTTTGAGCATATCAGTTAATCGCATACGCAAAAAGATAGGTCTAATCATTTCAGCAAAGCGCTCAAAATCCTCATCATCCTTTTTCTTGGATGGTTTGGGAGGAAAAGGCATGGGTTTCTGAACCCAAGGCTCTCTTTCTTTACCATGTTTCCTAGCAACAAAGTCTTTCTTATCATAATGTTGATTCTTTGATTGTGGGTTATCAAGATCAATAGCAGGTTCAATTTCTATATCATTATCATTACTAGGTTGAGCATCATCATGAACATTATTATTAACATTATCACTAGTTTCAGGTTCATTACCAGGTTGAGTTTCAGCATCAGAAATAGAAATATCATTTGGATTCTCAGGTGTTTCAACAATATGATCACTAGAAGCATGCAAAGTCCTATCATTTTTCTTTTTCTTCTTTTTAGAAGAACTAGGTGCATCTATATTATTTCTCTGAGAATCTTGCTCAATTCTGTTAGGGTGGCCTTCAGGATACAAAGGTTCCTGAGTCATTCTACCAGTTCTAGTAGCCACTCTAATAGCATAATCATTATTTTTACTATTTAATTCATTGAGCAAATCATTTTGAGCTTTAAGTACTTGTTCTACTTGAGTGGTAACCATAGAAGCATGTTTACTAATAAGTTTAAGTTCACCTTTTACATTAGCCATATAATCACCCAAGTGTTCAAGCATATTTGAATTATTTTTCAATTGTCTACGAAAATAAGCATTAAAATCTTCTTGCTTAGCCATAAATTTATCAAACTCATCTAAGCATGGGCTAGAAAATTTAGTAAATGGGGTTTCAGCTTTATCATATCTATAGAGAGGATTTACCTTTACTACCTGTGTCGGGTTATCAAGACCATGAGTTTCTTCAATATGTAAAGGATTTGGATTATATGTTTCTTCAACAGGCGGTAAATTAAGACCATGTATTTCTTCAATAGGAGGTAAATTCTTAACATCTTCAGCTTTAATACCTTTTTCTTTCATAGATTTCTTTGCCTCTTGCATATCTTCAGGACTGAGAAATAGAATACCCCTCTTCTTCGGAGTTGGTTTAGGAATAGGCTCAGGAATTGGCTCCGGAGGTGTCCAATTATTTTCATTTGTCAACATATTGTTCAATAAAATTTCAGCTTCATTCGGTGTTCTTTCCCTGGAAACAGGACCAGCACAACTATCCAGGTAATCTCTGGAGGCATCGGTTAGTCCATTATAAAAGATATCATGTATTTCATTTTTCTTAAGAGGATGATCATGCAAAGCATTAAGTAATTGGAGAAGTATCCCCCAAGCTTGTGGGAGACTCTCTTCTTCAATTTGCACAAAATTATATATATCCCTTAAAGCAGCTTGTTTCTTATGAGCAGGGAAATATTTAGCAGAGAAGTAATAAACCATATCCTGGGGACTACACACACAACCAGGTTCAAGAGAATTAAACCATATCTTAGCATCACCCTTTAACGAAAACGAAAATATTTTAAGGATATAAAAGTAACGGGTTCTCTCATCTTTAGTGAACAGGGTGGCTATATCATTTAATTTAGTAAGATGTGCCACAACAGTTTCAGATTCATAACCATGAAAAGGATCAGATTCAACCAAAGTAATTATATCAGGATCAACAGAGAATTCATAATCCTTATCAGTAACACAGATAGGTGAAGTAGCAAAAGCAGGGTCAGGTTTCATTCTAGCACCTAGAGATTGCTTACTCCATTTAGCTAATAACCTTTTGAGTTCATTTCTATTTTCGCAAGATAGAATAGCAAAAGAAGCTTCTTGATCAAAAACGTAACCCTTAGGAATAACAAGTGGTTCTTCATCATCACTTTCATCGGTATCATCAGATTCAATATTTTCAATTTCTCTAGCCCTAGAAATTTGTTCATCAAGGAAATCACTAAGTGGCACGGTAGTATCAGGCATAGAGGTAGTTTCATCATAAGTATCATGCATACCAGAAGTGGCGTCATCAATAACATGCGACATATCAGAACGAATAGCAGAAGCAGGTGTAGGTGTCACAAGCTTACTTAAAACAGAAGGTGAATCAAGTGTGGAGCTAGATGGCAGTTCCTTACCTCCCCTCGTAGTTGAGGGATAGATCTTGGTTTTTGGATCTCTCAAGTTCTTCATAATGATAAGCAGATATATATCCCAAGTGACTCAAAGAATAGAGCTATGCTCCCCGGCAACGGCGCCAGAAAATAGTCTTGATAACCCACAAGTATAGGGGATCGCAATAGTTTTCGAGGGTAGAGTATTCAACCCAAATTTATTGATTCGACACAAGGGGGGCCAAAGAATACTCTCAAGTATTAGAAGTTGGTTTGTCAATTCAACCACACCTGGAAACTTAATATCTGCAGCAAAGTGTTTAGTAGCAAAGATAATATGATAGTAGTGATAACAGTAGCAAAAGGTAACAGTAATAAAAGTAATGTTTTTGGTATTTTGTAGTGATGATAGCAATAGCAACGGGAAAGTAAATAAACGGAGAACAATATATGGAAAGCTCGTAGGCAATGGATCAGTGATGGAGAATTATGACGGATGCGGTTCATCATGTAACAGTCATAACCTAGGGCGACACAGAACTAGCTCCAGTTCATTGATATAATGTAGGCATGTATTCCAAACATAGTCATACGTGCTTATGGAAAAGAACTTGCATGACATCTTTTGTCCTACCCTCCCGTGGCAGTGGGGTCCTTATGGAAACTAAGGGATATTAAGGCCTCCTTTTAATAGAGAACCGGAACAAAGCATTAACACATAGTGAATACATGAACTCCTCAAACTACGGTCATCACCGGTAAGTATCCCGATTATTGTCACTTCGGGGTTAATGGATCATAACACATAATAGGTGACTATAGACTTGCAAGATAGGATCAAGAACACTCATATATTGATGAAAACATAATAGGTTCAGATCTGAAATCATGGCACTCAGGCCCTAGTGACAAGCATTAAGCATAGCAAAGTCATAGCAACATCAATCTCAGAACATAGTGGACACTAGGGATCAAACCCTAACAAAACTAACTTGATTACATGATAGATCCCATCCAACCCATCACCGTCCAGCAAGCCTATGATGGAATTACTCACGCACAGCGGTGAGCATCATGAAATTGGTGGAGGATGGTTGATGATGACGATGGCGACGGATTCCCCTCTCCGGAGCCCCGAACGGACTCCAGATCAGCCCTCCCGGGAGGTTTTAGGGCTTGGCGGTGGATCCGTATCGTAAAACGCGATGAATTCTTCTCCTTGATTTTTTTCTCATCGAAACTCAATATATGGAGGTGGAGTTGGAGTCGGAGACGCAACAGGGGGCCCACGAGGTAGGGGGCGCGCCCTAGGGGGGCAGGTGCGACCCCACCCTCGTGGCAAGGTGGTGGGCCCCCTGGCCTCTATCTTTTGCAGGTATTTTTCTTATTTTCTGAAAAGTCGCTCCGTGAAGTTTCAGGTCATTCCGAGAACGTTTGCTCCTGCACATAAATAACACCATGGTAATTCTGCTGAAAACAGCGTCAGTCCAGGTTAGTTCCATTCAAATCATGCAAGTTAGAGTCCAAAACAAGGGCAAAAGTGTTTGGAAAAGTAGATACGTTGGAGACGTATCAGAATCCCTTACCACACTCCTTGGCCGAAGTTGAGTCTAGTCGATGAAAACTGTTTTACTAACATGACTATGCGGCCTATGGGCCCACGTCACCATTGGGTGGTATTAGGATCTTTTACTCCTCGATCCTTACTCTGGGATTCTGATCTCTCTTCTATTCGTGTTAAATGATTTTCTAAAATCTAACTTTAGGTTCTCGAAAACACTTTCTCCCGGAGAGCCCCTTCAGTCCAGATGATCGCCGGCTGCACCCGAAGATTTCGAAGGTACTCTCTGATACTCTTTCAAGACTTTGTGCCTGTTGCTTTTGCAATTCCCTACCACCAAAATATCCCTATGGATAAATACATACACTCGCCGTTCTTACTTTTATTCCCAGTTGATCTTGTTATTACAAGACACCCTGAAATCCTCTCTATTGTTCCGAGATTATTTTGTGCCTACTGCCTTGTAGTTCCTTGCCACCTGAATACCCCTATGGATAATTTCTCGCCCTTATCGAGTATCCGCTCATCCCCAGTTGTTCATGTGTTTTGCAATGGTCTTTGAGATACCATTTGATCTTTCGAAAATCCTCAACCGGCTATTGCTCTTGAAATTCTTGCTTGCACTATGGTTAATCCCATATGTCCCGTAATCTTAATGGCATCTTGTGTCATTATCATTTTGAGTCTGTTGACTCAATAAGTTGTGAATTCTTGCAATCCCCAATCAGATTCTAGAATTCATCCTTCTGGCTCAGACGGTGTTTTGAACATGAGCTGGTTCTCGACCAATCAAATTGTCGTCGATTGTACCCCTAAGGCTATTCAACTTATCCATCCTTAATTAGAGCGTTTGCTTCTGATCCCTTGATTTGGAAATCATAATTCTTTTGCATTTGAGCTTTGAATTAGTTAGTTGTTTCTATAATCTGATCTCCATGCATTCTTTCTTCCTCTCGTTGAGTACCGATGCTCACATCAGATCCCTTAAGGACCACCAGACCCGTTGTTGGATTTTATCCGACAACGTCCTTCATATTATATCACTTTGGAAGTTCCTTCCCTGATACATAATGCCATTGGTAAATCATATTCTCTGATTTGGCCAACCATGCTTTGCTTTCGAGCTGGTGATATTTACTCTTGAAGCTTGTGGTATATGTTTCTAAGATACCCAATGGGTTGAACCTATGCCTTCCTTAATGTTTGAACCCGAAATGTTTCACGGGTCATACTCCTCTGGTAATTCACCATGTAAGTTTTGACACTAAAATTATTTTTATTTAGAGCAGTGAATGAATGGTCATGCATTGGAGAAGTGGGAGTCGACCTTGAACTTGTGTTCATGCCCATGAAAACGATGTAGATCTTATCATTAAAGCTTCTCTTAAATTAATTATTCCCTTGGTATAAGTTCATCTTATATCTGGGATCTAGCATTTTTGCAATCGTGGTCCGACCATGTTGTCCTTTAAATACCATTTCCTATGCAAGTTTAAGCACTTGTCTTCTACAAAGCAATACCCTAGTCCAACCTCTACTTTGATCTGTCGTCGAGTATTACCCCCCTGGTATCTCGAGATTATCTTGGAACTGCATAACTTCTTGTGACTTGTGAGTTCTTCATCAAGTACTACATTCTCACTGATTACAACTTTTCATGGGCTCTGAGTTATTAAACACTCAAAGACAACGATAACTGAACCGAGTCCGCACTACGGTTCAACAACTCTTAGTAATCTTCTTAACTTGCGAGTTTGTACTTGATCACGTCATCCCAAGCCTGATCGGCTATATCAGTATCGTGCTGATTTTAACTGTGCTACCTGGTCCTTATTTCCGGAGCACCAATTTCGGCGATGAGCTAAGCCTAAGTCGATCTTCCTTGTCTTGTCGTTTCACCTCAAACAACAAGCTTGATTCTGAGTTGGTGCCATATTCATGGTTCCAATAATATTTCTCTCTGCATTAGTCATGTTGCTTGATGTAGCCGTTGTTCAATCGCTTCTTCGTGGAGCCTCTCGACAAAATTTGCCATGATCATCATCAACATTCTGAGCTCTTCTAGGATATCAATTGAATTCATAATGAGAAATACCATCCTTGCCCTCAATGATTTGCGTTATCATCGACCACTTTACTGCCTTTCATTCAACACAAACTTGTTCGTGTTTCATGTTATACCTTGAGATCCTTCTATCCAGCATTTGTTATTTACCTTGGAGGATTACCATCTGTTATGTTAAGAATGTCGTGAGAATTTCACCACCTCTTAAGTAATTCTAGATGCAGTGATGCTTCTTGCAATCACCATTCTTTCTTGCCCCCCGTGTTGAGTGAACTCTATTGTGAGGATTTAATATCTCTAGCAACCCTATTGTTTCAAAGTGAATGGCCGATAGTTTCGTTATCGAGTCACCATTCTAACATGGATCGTGCAACCCAGCCCATATTTCGGGTGCAACTTTCAACCAATGTTTAATTATGTATGTTTTCCTCGAGCATACCTCATTATATCATTTGATGTGACAAATATTATCTCATTGTTCACCTAATTGTGGAAATCCATCTTTTGGAAATCTCGATGGATTACCGCTGAGTTCATCAGCCACCTCCTCATTCTCTCCTTGGTTTAATGATGAACTTTTGTCCCGGAACTCGCTTCCATAGTTCATTTCCCAAGAATTTTACAATGTCATCTCGTCAATTTGTGTTGCGCCATTTCTTCTCAGGCATCCCGAGTCTGAGGTATCCCGACACCAATTAGATCTGAACCTCAATCAGATATGATGGTGGGAACATATTTCCAAGAGTAATAACAATGGTCTTTATATGACCCGGTAAGGTGATATCGTGCCTAGCACACCTGGCCGGAGGACCTATTGTTACCGTTTCCTTTTTAGCAAGGCTATCCTTTCTTCCATGAGGAAATTGTAAGACTTATTCTACAAGCCGTTCCTGATGGATCCTTTGTGTATCCATAGCTTGATCTTTACCTGATGACCATGTCAATGCTATCTCGAAGCATGTTTGTGGTACTCCAATCATCAATAAGAACAGTTGAACCAATGCTAAATTTTATTTATCAACTATCCAAACACCATTGTATGGGTAATGTCATGAAGATTCTCTCCCCTTTCCTAAAGGGTTTTCTACGTTATATCCTATCATGGATATCATGCTCTGCTTGCTCTTGGGAAGGATATACCCCTCAAATATGTGTTTAATTTTTTCCCCATTGGTTTGTTTAAACTGATAATCACATTTTCCTTTCGGTTGGTTTGTTTACCCTTTTTGGTGATCTACACATAATATAAGCAGTAATAATTCTCTGCTTATGTAACACCTCAGTGTACCACTCTGTCAGTAAGACCCTGTTACTTTTGTTGATGACATTCCGGTAACCACCGATGGATGAGAACTTTGCCTATTGGTCCGCCTCATTCAACGAGCAGGGAGATGGTTCTCTTCGTCGCCCTTGGTACCGATGTTGTTGCCGACATAACCGACAGACAATCCTCTGACATGCCTTGCTTACATGATCATACAAGACGTCACCGCCCTTCCTGCTTTTAACCCACATTGTGGGCCCATAACCCACAGTTCCATAGGATCGAAACCTGACTCCACTATAAACCCCCTGTTCCCAAGGTTGTTCCTCGCGTGTGGCCTCGTAAGTAATTCATGAGCCACCTTCCGAGAGATCATCAATTCTGTTATCAGACACAACACTTATTCCTATAGGTCTTAAGCACTCTCACATTCCGATTCAGGCAACGAATGATTGCCTATCAGCTTGGAACTTCTTATTACACCTTCTTACTCTACTCTCGATGACTTTCTTGAATGTCAACACAAGAGATGCCTCTATACTTCATTCACCAAAATAGCCCCTGGGTACCTAACATGTGTTGAACTCCGTCCTTCCCGAGTTTTCCACTTAACTTTCCCTAAGTACGACGGGGATACTGAAGAAAGGGTGATGCTTCATCATGATGACATGAAGAAGAGAAATTAAGACATTAATGTAATAGATCAACCTCTTCAAGAAGAGCAACCAAGACCGAGAAGATCCGTTAGAATTTCACAATCACAAATTTCCCCCTTACACCACCTCTTAAATCTCGAGACGAGATTTCTTGTAGTGGAGGAGAATTGTGACGCCCGGATAATTAAGCTACAGTAACCCTCTGGAAATGATGCCACGTCACCTCGGTCAGTGTTGATAATCTCACGTTAATTCAAAACCGTTCAAAATTCAACTTCAAAACATGGCAAACAACAAAGTTTTAAAACATTAAAAAATGTTTGGACTGTGCCAAATATTACATAGGTAATTATAGTGAAAAAAACACATGTTTAAAAAATACTTAAATGCCCTAAATTAAATAAAACAGAAAAGGAAAAAAATAAAAGAAACGAAAACACAAAAATAGAAAAGAAAACTATCAAAAAAAGGACCCCCCACTGGGCCAACTGGCCCAGCTGGCCACCAGGCCGACTAGGAC
>NC_041384.1:106550720-106586936 GCF_002162155.2 Triticum dicoccoides | reverse complement strand
ACATCGGCCGTGCCCAGCGCGCCTCCGCACGCGCCCTCGCGCGCAAGCCCGCACAGCTGCCTTGCTCGATGCCGCCAGTCACCGCGCCCGCCCCCGCTCGCCTCGACCACATCGGCCACGCGCTGCATCGCCCGACCGCGCTCACCGCAGCCCTGCCCCACCCGGTGCTCGCGCCGTCCGCTTCGGGCCTCGCGCGCAGCCACGCCCTATGCGCGTCGCCCGCCCGTGTTGCGCCCTTGCTCGTGGTGCGCGCCCCGAGCCCACACCCCTCATCGGCGCTGCTGCAGCTCGCCAGTCCCATCGCCTCTGCCGCCTGCTCACCGCACCCGCATGTGCTGCTCCTTCCTGCTCGCCCTGTCTCGCGCCGAGGAGCCTCCGCCCCTCTCGCCGTGGCCTCGCGCGCCCATCGTCCGCCTACGGCCGCCCTGCTGCGTGTCGGCAGCCGCGGTCCTCCCCATGCTCCGCCCGGTCGCAGCAGCCGGAGCTCCACGCCGGTGCGCTGGCGCCCGCGCCCACCAGCCGCCCCACGGCGCCCAGTCGGGTGCGCCCCCACGGGCTAGCGCTCGTTTGGGCTGTGCCCGTTAGCACCCAGCGCCTGTAACCCGCATCGCCCCCCTGGTCGAATGACACATGGGGCCCAGCCCCCAGAACGTTAAAAAAGGAAAGAAAAGGTATTAAAAATATAATAATTAAAGAATTAATTAACTTAATTAATCCGGATTATATTAACCTAATCATTTAGTTAAAGCTAATTGACCTGGTTTAATTACTATGAGACTATGACAAGCGGGACCCACTAGTTAGTTTGACCAGTCAACAGTCAATGCTGACTGGGCTATTGACTTTGACCGGCCCCATCAGTCAGCCTCTGCTGACTGGGCAGTTGACCAAGTCAACTGAGCCTACTGGTCAGCCACCCCGGGCCCATCTATGGGTACACTTCTATGTACTCATAGCAATTTAACATTCAATTTTCAAATTAAAAATAATTTAGAAAATGATTTAAAACTTTAAAAATCAATATAAAATAATCCGTAACTCAGATGAAAATACATTATACATGAAAGTTGCTCAGAACGATGAGACGAATTCGAATACGCAGTCCGTTCATCCGCCACACACCCCTAGCATAGCAAACATGCAACTTTCCCCTCTCTGGTTCATCTATCCAAAAACGCAAAACACCGAGAATACTTTCCCGAATGTTTACCCCCTTCGCCGGTATCACCTCCTACCCCGTTAGGGCACACCTAGCACCGCTCATTGTCATGTCATACATATGTTTGCATTATATTTATTGTTTCTTCCCCCTCTTCTCTCGCTAGACACCGAGACCGATGCCGCTGCTACCCAGTACAACTATGGTGTTGACGACCCCTCCTTCTCGGCTGAGCTTCCAGGCAAGCCCCCCCCCCCTTGATCAACCCGATATCGCCTATTCTTCTCTCTACTGCTTGCATTAGAGTAGTGTAGCATGTTACTGCTTTCAGTTTATCCTATCCTGATGCATAGCATGTCCTTGCTACTACTGTTGTTACCTTTACCTGCAATCCTAAATGCTTAGTATAGGATCCTAGTATTCCATCAGTGGCCCTACATTCTTGTCCGTCTGCCATGCTATACTATCGGGCCGTGATCACTTGGGAGGTGATCACGGGTATATACTTATATACATTATATGTGATACAGGTGGTGACTAAAGTCGGGTCGGCTCGTAGAGTACCCGCAAGTGATTCCGATGTGGGTGCTGAAGGGGCAGATGGTTCCATCCAGGTAGTAGTGGGCCTAGGTTCCCGACGGCCTCCGACTGTTACTTTATGGCGGAGCGACAGGGCAGGTTGAGACCACCTAGGAGGGAGGTGGTCCTGGCCCTGGTCGGCGTCCGCGGTTACTTCAAAATAACACGCTTAATGAGATCTTGGTATTTGATCCGAGTCTGGCCACTGGCCTATACGCACTAACCAACTACGCGGGAACAGTTATGGGCACTCGACGTCATGGTATCAGCTGAAGCCTTCGTGATATCAGCGACTGAGCGACGCGCGCCGGATTGGACTGGAACGCCTACTCTTGTATTAGGGAGGCTAGGTCTGCTTCCGGCCGCCCACGCAACATGCAGGTGTGCAATGGGCGATGGGCCCAGACCCCTACGCCATAGGATTTAGACCAGCGTGTTGACCTCTCTGTTGTGCCTAGGTAGGGCTGCGACGTGTTGATCTTCCGAGACCGGGCATGACCCAGGAAAGTGTGTCCGGCCAAAGGGGATCGGGCGTGTTGGAAAATGTTGTGCACCCCTGCAGAGAAGTTGATCTATTTGAATAGCCGTGTCCCTCGGTAAAAGCACGACCCGGAGTTGTACCTTGACCTTATGACAACTAGAATCGGATACTTAATAAAACACACAATTCCAAGTGCCAGATACAACCCGGTGATCGCTCTCTAACAGGGCGACGAGGAGAGGATCGCTGGGTAGGATTTATGCTATGCGATGATACTTGGTAAACTTACCATCTACTCTCTTCTACATGCTGCAAGATGGAAGCTGCCAAAAGCGTAGTCTTCGACAGGACTAGCTATCCCCCTCTTATTCTGGCATTCTGCAGTTCAGTCCACATATACTACCCCTTTCATTTGATACCAATGCATATGTAGTGTAGCTCCTTGCTTGCGAGTACTTTGGATGAGTACTCACGGTTGCTTTGCTCCCCTTTTTACCCTTTCTATACCCGGTTGTCACAACCAGATGATGGAGTTCAGGAGCCAGAGGATCCCGAGGATGATTCTACGTGGAGTTCGACTTCGAGGAGTAGTTAGGAGGTCCCAGGCAGGAGGCCTTGCCTTATCGATCGTTGTTACTTTTGTGCTAGCCTTCTTAAGGCAAAACTTGTTTAACTTATGTCTGTACTCAGATATTATTGCTTCCGCTGACTCTTGTGTATTTGGGCTTATGTATTTGAGCCCTCGAGGCCCCTGGCTTGTAATATAAAGCTGGTATTATTTTAATTTGTGTCTAGAGTTGTGTTGTGATATCTTCTCGTGAGTCCTTGATCTTGGTCGTACACATTTTCATGCATAATTAGTGTACGGCCAAATTGGGTGCGTCACAACTGGTGAGCAAGATATGAAAATGCAGTCAAGGTGCATCTCCAAAGCGGACCCGTAAACCTTCTGCAGCCGTTTGGACCGCGCTATCCGAACCGCGGAAGCCATCCAATGCGACCCTGTATCGGTTCACGAGACGGCCCGGACGCGATTTTCCCTGCAAAATAGAGACAAAAGTGAGGAGGTTTATGGAAGTTCTGACATGCGAAACGTACAAATCCGACACCCCAGGCCCCACCCAAAACCTTCCCGGACCCCACGACTCCATCCTCCCCATTTTCTCTCCTTTCTTCTTTTTTTCTTGCCGTCGCCGCCGCTCCACCACCCCGGCCACCACGCCACACCCCTATCGAAAATATGCGTCTTTGTCACCTCCGGCTATCCAGCAGGGCTCCCCGCCGCTTCTCCTCCATCTCCGTTCAACCCCCTAACCTCCGACCGCCCCGCCAGATACCATCCTCTACCATGCCCGGCAACTGTTCGATGAATCACCGAAGCTGAAAACAGCTGTCCCTTCTTGTTTATAGCAATGGATTCCGATTTGGAGTACATATATGAGCAGTATGTTGAGTCCTCCGACGGCACGTCGGACGAGGAGGAGTACTGTGATGATGCAAACGGTCCTTGAAGACGCGGAGCGTGCGGAGGAGCATGTTCTCAATTTCAAGGGCTCGATCAAGGGAGGTGATGACATGTTGTGTGATCATGCACAACATGATCGTCGAGGATGAGGGTGAAGATACTGCCGCAGCTCTGGAATTCGAGAACATGGGTGGTCCTATCCAAACTTTCGGACCAGAATCCAGCCCCATTTGAGGAGTTTATTCAAATGTGCCAAAAAAATTGGCATCAACCAACTCACGAGCAACTTAAGAAGGATATGATTGAGTATCAGTGAGCGGTGAAAGGGGACAACAATGTTGGGATGTAAAATAGTTGAACTTTTTAAAATTTTAACTAGTGCTGCATGCGGCTATTTGAACTTCTGTGCCCTTTGCATGTGACTACTTGATCGTGCGGACTAGGGAAAAAGTCCAAAAGCCGGATGTATACGGCTACGATTGGATGGCCGCCTCTCGCATCCATGTCCACGGACTGGTCCCCCTATCCGTAAATGGATGCGGGAGGTTTTTTGCGGGTTGTTGTTGGAGATGCCCTAAAGACGATATGCAACAATTAACTAAATTTAGCATTATTTATGGTGCCTCGGCTATCTGTAATAGAAGCTGGAAAATGTTGTTCCGATCAATATTTGGACCTGAGGAAACTATTGCATTGGTCACGTTGCAGGATGTCTTTAGGCCTTGCTTTCGGGAGTTCCGGATGTGGTGTTGTGGCACCTCACCACTCCGGGAAACTTCATGGTGGCGGATCTCTCGGCGGTAGCGGAGTGGAGCGGTGGATTTGGGTTGCCGGGGGCAAGAAATCGGAGGGGAAAGAGGGAATTCCCCATTTGCCGCTCGTTGCGTCGAACTGTCGACGCAATGCACAGAGCTGGCGATCGAAGCGCTTACCTAGGCCGGCCCGTTAATCTATTGGGGCACTTTCCGGTTTTGGGAAACTTCTAGAAGGTTCCTTGAAGCGTTTTTTTTCTTTTTCGATTTTCTGTTTCTTTTTTTCCTCTCTTTTTTATTTCTTTTCTTTTTCTTTTTTTCGTTTCCTTTACATTTCAAGTCCATTTTTTAAAAACAAATCAGGTTTCAAAATTTGTCCAAAAACTGGAAAACAAAATGTTCATAGTTTTAAAATATTTTCAATTTTGTAAAAATTGTTGTGCTTTCAAAAATTGTTCATAAATTCACATAATGTTCGCATTTTCAAAAAATTGTTCGGGCATTTCAAAAATTGTTCTCATTTTCCAAAAATTGTTCGGAATGTTTTTGTTCATTTTTGGAACGTTTCAAATAATGACCGGGATTTTAAAAATGTTCATGTTTTCAAAAATTGTTCTTGTTTTCAAAATTTTGTTCACCTATTCGAAAAAAGTTCACTTTTCAAATTTGTTTGGAATTTTTAAAATTGTTCTCCATTCTAACTTTGGTCTAAAAATAAAAAAATATGTTCATGATTTTGAAAATTGTTCCCATTTTGAATTTTTTTCACAAATTCGGAAAATGTTCATATTTACGAAAAAATGTTTGGAATTTTCAAATGTGTTCGCCATTTTCATAAATTGTTCGTAAGTTCAGAAAATAACGTAAAATTTGGAATATTTTGTTAGGGATTATTTCAAAAAGTGTTAAGTCTTCTAGCGCTATTAGTTTTTAAAACCTGGCAATGCATATCTGTCACCATATTTGTTCTCGCGTAGTGGTACCAGCTAGTGTGCGCGAGTAGGCAGTCGTGAGTTTGAATCCCAGCTATGTTGTAATAACTTTTTGCGATTTTTCACCATCGCATTCAGAGCACACTGCAATGGGCCGGCCCAGTCGGGCGCACCCCTGTGCGATGGAGCACGTATCTGCCGCAGAATGCGGCACATAGGACCTCCAGGGGAAGAGGGGATTGTGGTGGCGGGGCAATAGAGTTTCATCCCATATAACGACCGCGGACCCGTAGATATACTGTTGGGAGTTTCTGGACCACTGTAAACATTTTACGGGCCGGGGCGATTATACGGAGTCTAATCCGAAAAAAAACAGGTCAAACACGTATAGTCATCGAAATTATATGGGTCGGGCGCTTTTACGGTGTCTGCTAGAGATGCTCTAAGGCCGGCGCCAACTTCTCCTGGGCTTTGGGCTCGTGCATCTTCTTGTCTTGACCTCGAAAAAAAAATCGTGCCCACCCCTACCTGCTCCAATCCTTCGTTCGCCGCCGCCTCCCAGTCCGGCGACACCACGCTCGATCCGAATTATGACTACGGCGATGAGTCGGGCCCGAGCATTTCTGTATCTGGTGGTCGAGAGATGCAGGCACCCGTTGCAGTCTCTCTACACGGTGCACCGCATACCGCCGTGGTCCCTCTTCTTCTCCGACAAGGACGGCCGGCGACGAGCGCAGGCGGCCGAGGAGGCCGCGTCGGAGATCAGGGAGGGCCGCCTGCCTCCCCCGATCGTGACATTGTACCCGTCGGCCGGCGACCTTCCCATGAACTTCGTGCTCTTCGGCCGCGGCAGGGACAAGATCGCTGCCACGGACCACCTCGGCCGCGCGCTCCTCTACGACGACGCGCTGCGCGCCGTCTCCGCGCTGCCGAGCGCGGAGGGCCCGAAGCACGCCCCCGTGTCGGTCTCCGTCGGTGACGACGCGTTCTTCTTCAGCAGCCCGCCCGACGACGCGCACGAGCGGCCCGTCGTGGAGGCGCTCGCCGACGACACCTACTGGTCGCGCAGGTCGGAGATGCACTGGCGGTACGTCCCGCCGCCGCCCTACGCGACGCAGCGGCCCGAGGAGGGCCGCGAGGCCGGCGCGTACGACGGCGCCGTCGACGCCTACACGGTGGTCGGCGAGACGCAGCTCTGGGTCTCCGCGAGGGGCCACGGCACCTACTCCCTGAACACCAAGAAGATCTCCTATGGCATCAAGGGCAACGAGGTCCGCCATGGCGAGTGGAGCAAGGTCGGCGACTGGGCCATGCCGTTCCACGGGCGCGCCTTCTTCGCCCCGGAGCGCAGGCTCTGGTTCGGCTTCTCGGAGAGGGACCAGAGCGTCCTCTGCGCGGCGGACCTGCGGCAAGCAGGCGCGGCGGCCGGACAACCGCCGGTGGTGAGCCACGAGTGGGAGGGTTTTACCGTGCCCTGCCAGGCGGCGGTACGGTCGTTCCTCCTGCACTTAGGCACCGGCGACGGCCGGTTCTGCGTCGCCAAATTCTCGCACGACGCGAGTGGTTGCGGTGTGGCCATGCTCACCGGCGTGGAGGTCGCGCGCTGCGTCGACGGCGTAGCCCTGTGCCTCGTCAAGCATAAGACGTACAGCTACGGAGGATTATTAGGAGATGATGACAAACCCGTCTGCCTACTCTAATGGAAAAATAATAATGATCATGATATATTCCTCTTTTTAATAATTATAATGATAATGATAACGGAGTATCAAAGTTAGCATGTGTTGCCATTTTGTGTTGTTGTAAAGTGGAAATGCAAAGGCAGTACAATTTGTAAGTTGGTTTTCAAGTGGTAATCCCATGCTGAGAAATACGAAAAGCATATACATGGAATTTTTTACAAATGTCAAGGAGTATGTTTCACTGTTTCTGTATGCATACATGTCCATGACAAGAACAAACAAATAAGAAATTACTTGTCAAGGCCTCAACGGTAGTCTTACATATTTGCATCTCTCATAAGGACAGAGCAATGCACCCGCAAAAAAAAGGACAGCAATGGACACAATAAAACAACACTATGTACATTCGGGTGTTCGGGGTCGTGCAGTGCCCAGAGGCGCGCAACATGGTATGCACTTCACGGTGTAGATGCATGTGTTCATTTCGTATTGCTCGATTTGGATATGTCGGCTCGCAGCTCCTCTTCGAGCTCGTCGAACTCCCACCCGCTTATATCTTCAGGGGAGTACCTGTTGGATTTACCAAATTCTAACTCCAACTCCGCGAGCTCCGAACCAAGGTCCAGTGTTTGCTCAGATTTCACTGGAGATTTTGGAGAGCCCATGGGCGCAGCTTTAGGCGTAGAGGGTGCCTGAACAGGCGAAGAGCTCGACTCGATTCGCTCCTTTGTTGGCACCTTTGCTCTGCGGATTTCGATTTCTAGTGTCGGCCTTTCTATAGAATCGAATGCCTCTCTCAGTTTCTCTATCTCCGAAAATAAGCTCCTGACCTCTGGATCATCTCTCCTGAAAAGAAAAGAAAATGGAACATGTCCAGTTGCAGGGATCAAAACCGATTTCCCACCAAAGAAATTGTAAGGACAAGAAAGAAAATACTATGGGAAGTACGGCCGTACCTAGAACTGTACCCTTGTTCGGAATAAAATAGCTTCTTCATGTGATCAGTGATGCTGAAGGCAATTACGATCTGAAAACATTGCAACATTAACAGCCACCCAAAGTACTTATTTTCTAACCATATATCTGTTCATGTGGTTTCCTCTGCACAACCAACTATTTGGGGGGAAAACATGGGTACATACATAGGATTGGAGAGGTTGATGGGGATAAACAGAATTAACTAGCAGTTCGATTATGAAAACAGGTAAGCATCACAATTGGGTACTCGGTACGAACCTTCTTTTCAGTTTCCAAATATTCCTCCTCAAGGGCTTTCTGTGGGCTTGTCTTTTCTGACACCTCCTCGTCTTCAAGTTCCGTTGAGTCATCCCTACAATATTTGGCCCAAATCATATAACGGCAAACTCATTAGGACCTTTGTTGTGTCAGACAGGAGGGTCCAGGAATATGTGGAAGACTTTAGTGAAAAAAACAATTGAATAACCTTGAATTTAAGAATGCCAAATTATCCACGTATGTGTGGATCCGCTCAATCGATGGGCTTAGAACTTCCTGCTCAAGACAAAAGATGCATAAAAAACAGTGATAAAAATATACACCCTAATGGTACAGTGTGTTCTCTAGGAATGGAACAACGGCTTTAAACAGTTTATTTTATACCCAACCAAGTACCTTGAATGTAGAAAGGTGATATTTCGTCAACTTCATAAAATTGCTTGTGCATCTCTCTAGCTCAGCACTGTGACCATAAAACCAAAAATAAAGCTTAATTGATTTAAAAGAATGTAGAACCATTTTTAATTATAGCTTTACAGGGGGGGAAGTAGGATAAAATGGTTGCAATCAAAGGTCGGTATAGCCATAATCACTACATACTTGGTTTTCTGTTCAATCTGTTCATCGTATGACGACTGGAGCTGCCAAGTATCCTCGAGGAAATTGATCCAAGTCTTGACTACACCAGCCTCCACATTACATGAGGCAATAGTTTTTGAAAGTTCATTCTCCTAATTCAAAACAAAATATGAAGCTGATCAAATACTTTAACCCAAAAAGCAAACGTCAATCTCGTGAATATTACTGGAAGAGTACTAAAACTGGGCAATCAAAAAAGTGGACGCACCTTCGCTTTTAAACTAAAGATCATCTGATTGTTTGCTTCATCAAACTGATCCCTCTCTTCCCTTGTTAGCTTGAGCCGCCCAACAGCAGCATTCAGTGAAATGTTGACCTGTTGGACGAAAAGAGGAAGGACCTCAAAATATGATAGTTTTGGAAACTCATATATACGATTAGTTTTAGCACAACAATAAATATCACTGGTAACTCAACACCTCCGATAATCCTGCATCAGAGAGGCCTTGGGTTAAGGCTACTAATGATAGAACTCATTAGTCTGCCGGACGGAAACATTTGTGTCCATGTCAAACCTATGCCTAGAAGTAGCCAACACGAAAATAATAATATAGGAAGGTCTTATTAAGGAAAACGCAGGTACCTTCTTCAGCTGAGCCTCAAGTTCATCCCTTTGCATCTCCAATTCAGAAATCTCAGCAGTCAACTCCTATATAAGTGACACATTAAAAGGTAAGGAACATCAGCAGAAAATACAACAAAGCAATATTCATCCAAGCATTTATTTTAATGTATGTGTGACATGTGAATTTGCATGCAAAGTACTTATGATCCAGAAATATAGGTAGACATCCTATAATAGCCTTGTAAACAAAGCTTGGGCTCCACAAGCTGCTCGAGCTCAGCTAGAACTAGCCTCAAGTTAAGTTTGGTTCAAGCTCAAAGTGACCTGAGCTCAACCTCATCTCAGTTAGCTGGAGCTGATCTCACAAAATTGTCTTCACTTTTTATATGCATGACCTTACTGATCTTTTTCGAGCTCAGCTAAACCTCATATCAGTTTGCTCGAGCTGAGCTCGAGCCTAACTCTAGTCTCAAACCACATCGTGGCTGGCTCGAGCTTGACTCGCTGGCAACCCTACATCCCATGAACACTGTGCGCACGCATAATGGTTACTTATAGCAGGTGTTAGATGCAGTTTTCATGAAACAAGACACGTGTCCAAAGGTGCACGGCCAAAACCAGCTGCTAAATGAAAATCACTATGAGAGACCTATGTTCCAAAATATGATTTCTTATAGTACAAAGAGTACAAACATTTCTACTGCCACCGTATGGGCTAGGAATAGGATTCTTACTTTTTCAACTGCACTCACTTCATTCTCCTTTTTGGCACGAAAGTTAAGAGCCTCCTCTTTCTGGCGTCTGCAGTATGCACAATAAAATTTGAAAGGTCACCTCGAAGTTCTTGTCCAACCAATGGATTTGTTAAAAAAATAATACACCAGCAAAATACAGAAAAAGAATGCAACCACGATAGGGAGCAACATGAAAGATACTTAATGGTCTACCAAGTTATTGAATTCACCAAAAAAAAATCAAAGGGATCATCGATGAAGAAAAATGAACTCGTAAAGGTAGATGATATAAAGTAAATCAAATGGCATCAAAAGATTCATAGAGACGAATTGTATGGAAGCTCCACCTGTGATCCAAAATACGCTTCTCTGCCTTGGAGGATGAATTGGCAAGGGAGGATGCTAAGACCTTTAATTTGTCAACCTGCAAAATTTACCACAATGTATTTGTTATTGCAATCCATGCCTTTTTCACCAAGTGAGTGTCTATCAAGTCAATATCAGAAGTCTAAACTGAACAAAAAGGTACATGGAAGCTGACTCCACCATGGTCTCAAGCACAATGGTGACTGGTCACTTGCACACACAAAATATGCGTGAAACCTTAGCCCAAAAAATCAACTTCTACGGCCATCGCGTTCAAGTGCTCAACAAGAGTACTAGTGCATAGGATACAACTATTCAATGGGATATTTAAGGAACACATGAAAACATATCCCATTACTCACCAGTTCAATTCTTTCAGTGACAAAGTCTACAAATTAAGTTCCAGGAACAAAAAAGAAGTAGAAGTATGTATGCATAAAATCTGCAGCGCATGGCACTAAAAGATATTCCTATTAGTGATCTATAAAGTATTATGTGAAAGGTAACATTCAGTCATTTTGCAAGAAGTTTTAAATATGAAAATTTCAAGGTTAAAAATGATATGCATAAAGATCACATGAATACATGCCTTCTGGAAATGAACCTCTGGGGAATCCCCAGCGTTAATTGATCTTTTCTTCAGTAGAAGGTCTTCCATTCTAGAGCAGAACCTCACTTCAGTGAGTGCTTCTTTAAAAGACTGGTCAAAGTGGAGAATTCAGTTAGCACCTTAAAAGAAATGTGAAACAGAAAAATAGAAGTAATAGAAGATGTAACATTATAAAACATATCAACATGTGATACTGAACTATTGTTTAGATGAGAACTATTGCCTATTGGTGCAGTGAACAAATTTAACATAATCAGTGAGATCAAGGTTGGTGCTTCTGTTCTCTATAATCAATTAGTCAGTTGCATATGTTTTCAGGGACAATCTATCTGCCAGGTCAACTTCCCTGACAAGCATGTGCTCATAGGTGGGATGAAATAAGAAATTCTAAAGATATAGTTGAAGATCTCAGGCTAAACACATATGTAGTCTGACAAGTGGCGACTAAGCTAAATCAAGAAAACTTCTGTGAATATGTAAGTACTAAATTATAATACGTTGACAGAGGTAACACCTCAACGACTGCAACAGCAGTATCTTCTGAAGCTTTTTCAGGATCTTCAGTTGATTGAACTCGCAATGCCTCCTCATCTAGTTTCTTCCACAATTCTAAGGCTTCAGCATCTATCCTGAAGTAAAATTAACATATTATAGTAACAACAAACGAAACTAAAACAATTTCTGAATTTTAGAGGCAAAAGAACCATGGTATCTCTTTTGGGCGCCCCAGATGTTGCAGGCGAAAAACTTTGGAAAAGGAGGGTTCAGGTATATGATTCAAATATTGAGAGTTTAATTGACATTTATGGACCAATTACAACAAAAATGCATGAGATAAGTATAACATCTAATCTCATTACAACACATCATATACCAGATCGTGTAGACGACCAGTAAGAAAACCAGACTTTGACAGCTAGTTACATAAATGCTCACCTCACAATGTCAACACTCCTCTTTAGTCCTGAAATAGCACTCTGGGTAAACTGAAGCAGCTCTTCACGTTTCACCTAAATGTGTATAGGAATTTGGTATGATAGACATGAAGTCAATTTCTCAAAAAGTTCACCACTTATGCACACACTTAAACTTTTTCCTAATGGAAAGACATTAAAAATGGGTAATACTGAACAATCTTATGCTCTCTCTCCATAAAAGGCAATAGCCATAGTCCAGCGACAGTGGAGCAGAAATGCATCATCACATTCATCGCTCTAGTTCTTCAAGCAATAAATCTGCAGACCCTTAAAGTACCAGAGTATAGCTATGTTCACAGCCTCACAGTCACACGTATTCATCGCTCTATGGTTATTGGTTTCTTCTCATGGTTACTTATTAGAAACCTAAAAAATCTCCTCGAATAACATCATTTTTTTCCCTTACATGAAAGAAAAAAGGGCAACAAGAAATCATGTGCGGTGTAAACACAAATCATCCAGAATTTGGATAAGGTGAATAAAAATAGATAAAGTAGTGCTTGCAAGAAAAGGAAGCAAGCTATGATAAATAATTCCACTATGTCATCAGTAAGCAAAAATATTGAGAATAAAATAGAGAAAGAAACTCAAGTGGGAACGGAGAAATTTAGACATATATGTGAATAAAAAGTTGTAGACTATGAGTTAGGCAGATATATAACACCCACTTTGTAATATATTTACGAATTATCTGTAAAATTTATTATATTGCAATTTTAGCCTTTTGCCAATTTAGTAAGCATGCCATAAGAGTATAGAACATCCAACAAACGTACCAGGACTTCATCGTGGTAAATTGAGAATGATTTTGCCAAGTCTTGTATGCTGCTTATAATTGCATTATTGATTTCTTTCCCTCCTGTAAGACATAGGCTAAAGGAAATGACAAATAGTTAAATGGAAAGGTTGTTGAGATTGAAAAGAACATTCAGTAATACAAGGAACAGTAAACATAATCTTGCAAGGCCTACAACTGATGAGGTTGTTCAGCAATATGTGGGTTATCTTAACTGTATGTTTAGGAGAAATATATCATCAAAACCACAAAACAGCGTAAGAATATGGTCTCGAAAATAAACATACAAGAATCTTATCCACACATTAAATAACCAAATCAACTGTAACACTAATGGATAAGAACAAGCCTTAAAAATTTTAAGTAGTAATTTATTCAGGTGTTTCAGAAGATCATGTTCATTCAGGTCAAGAAACAACTAGCATAATCTACAGAATGTTAATGATTTTTCGTGTACAACCATATTTAAGTAATAAGTACCAATATATTCCTAGTATGCCAACTAAAGGAGAAAAGGAAATGTGGTTCTACAGATTGTTAAAGCCCATCGGATCAACCTATCCAAAAATTAGCAACACCAAACTGTATTACTACTATTTACACAATAAACTCACCCGAAAATTTCCAAAAGCAGGGAGACCTCTTCTTCCTTGGGAGCTTCAAGAACCTGCGTGTAAAAAGTACTCAAATGTGTTTAGTTTGATAGCTTCTATCAGTGGTAAGAATGAACAATAGCATTGTGTGACAGGGAATTCAAGCTGGTTAGACAAAGTAGATGTTATCTAGAGTCTTGACAGTCAGGGTATCATGGCTGAACCAACTCACCATGGACAATGTAATACCCTCAAGTGCTTGGCTATAGAGGAATACATCTCGGAAGTTCATAGGAGCTCCTCCAATGTCAGCGTCATAAAACAAAACCTGTGCACAAGAGTCGATATCAAAACACATGAAACCAAGGAAGCAAAGCAAAAATAGCGCATGGCCACAAACGGACACACAAAGGCAATGTGATGCGTAGATGCATACTCTTGCTAATGGTGTTTTCAAGCTGTTTGGGTCAATAGAAGAGACATTCTGTGAGACACTCCCATCCAAACCTCCGAACGCAGCCTCGATCTCTTGAAGTGACCTGAGCCAGCGCGTTAGCACCTGAACTCTCTGATCCCCGCGCGATGAGACTGCCGCCTCTTCCAAGCGCTTCACTGTCTTCTTGACACTTTTGTAGTTCTGGGTGATCTGCAGATCACATTAAACACTTGGTTAACTTGCCGCAAATCATCATCAGGATTCAGGGATAGGGCATTTGACATTTGATATCTTTGAGTGCAGTACAGACACACTGAATCCAGCGTCAAACAGTCGAGCCTAAAATCCCAAATACTCAAAACATTAAAAAAAAATCCCCACTGTGTGGCAACCCTTCCCAGTCTTGGAACATAGTATGAACTTGCCATAACATGTGGGGCATGAAATCGTCCAATCGCTGAGAGATCTCCTCAATTCGTACAGATTAAATTAGAATCAGCATAGCTAGAATGCTGTTTAAATTGGCTTAGTCTGCACAAAATCTCGGTTTGACTAATTTCTCGGTTCGCACGTCCCCAACAGCATCAATTTCGACGAAACCGAAGGGGTTTCGGGAGTGGCGGGGAATAGAGAGGCGGAAAGCGGAGGGGCGCTCACCATGCGATCATTGAGGATTTTGGTGCCCTCGGCGACGGCCTGGCCGGCGTGGTGGGCGACGGCATCGGCGTAGCCCAGCACGGCGCGAGTGACGCCGCTGCGGCCGCCCGCCTCGACGGCCTTGCTCACCGCGCTCCGCAGCCACGAGGACATCGCGGGATCAGGACGGCGGCGGCGGCTCTGCTGGAGGGAGTAGGTGTAGGTGGGTGGGGTGAGGGGGTTGGGCGCTCGCGGTCGCGGCGCTCTCTGCTCCGCTCTTCCCTTGTCTTGTCTTCAGGTTGGGGCTTCAGTTCAGAGTTCAACCGTAGAGAGGAGCAGGGGGGTTTCGTGCTGGTGTGTGCTTTTCGGTTTCTGACGATTTTATTATTTTCTCACAACAATATTTTTTATGTTTATGTATTTTATTTTTGTAGCGACTATTATAAATCGACTGTTTTTTCATGTAAGTCACTTTTTATATTTTTTCGCGTAAGTCACTTTTTATTTTACTAGCAAAAGAGGCCGTGCGTTGCAACGGGAGAAAAAACACAACACACACTCTTAACCGAACAACCATCTCTCATGACCACAATAGGTCCATCTCCTTTATTTTAGCGATGCATCATATTTGTGTTGCCGCTTATCCTTCTTCTCACCCTCGCCGGTGGTGGCCTTAGTGTTCACACAAACTAAAATGTGTTAGAATGTGGTTAATCCTAAGACGTCTCTCTCTTCCTCTCTCCTCCCTCTCCCTCTCTCTCTCGTTTTCTCTCACACTCGTGATGAGAAATCTGTTGTTTTCCCCTGCGACGTATTCAGAGGTATGCATGTGTAGTTCTCGATGTTTTCTTTTCCCTATATGATTATAGTGGGTGTTTATTTGCAATCCGGATCGCCGCCTGTATGAAAGAAAAATGAATCGTGCGCCATAGTTATAAGTTTGCTTTCAAAACAATATTTAAAAAATGTTTAGCAGGTAAAATTAACATCATATACAGATTTCACACATTTTTCTAATCAAATTTCATATATAACATATTAAAGTCGAAGTTATGGTTTAAAAGATACGTATAATTTAAAAAATCATTTGTTTGAATTAAATATCTTCCAAAATAATATTTATAAATACTTAACAGGTTAAAATAATCCTATATTCATATTCTACATATTTTTCTAATCAAATTTCATATATAACATGTTTAAATTGGAGTTACAGTTTAAAAGATATGAATGGTTTAGAAAAGCATTTATTTAACTTAAATATGATCCCCGGATGGAATACCTAAAAAGTTAAGGGGATTTTTGGAAAACTGTAAAATAACGGTTCGATGTGACTTAAATCTGGACTGCGGGTTGATTTCATGAAAACGCAGAGGCTTTTTTACAAATTGACACGGCGGACGGGCAGAAACCCTACCTGCTTTATTATTAGGTAGAGATACTATGTGATTTTCTCTTTCTACTAGCACAAATACACGTAAGTTGCAATGGAAAACATTCGTCGACTCTATTCTATTCCATCCCTTGACTCTATATGATATTTCTATTTCTTTGAGAAAAAAACTCTATAGGTTTGACATTTTTGTATCTATTCTTTTTTATATACTAGATGATACCCCGCACGTTGTTTAGGAAATTGTAGCAAGCTAAATGAAAATAAATTAGAAAAAATATATAAATAATTTGAATATACTTGTTAACCACCTCGTCTCTCAGCTATAGTAGACCCACTTCATGAGATTGTAGAATGCATGATTGGCTAGAAAAATACAAAAGATTTCCTTTAAATTATGAACATAAGCTAGTGCTTCATTTTCCATTAGCTAAATATAGTGACCCAAACAACCATCTCTCCATCCAAAACATCTTACACACAAAGCTAAAATAAATATACTACAAATTAAATAAGCATTGGAGATTTCCTCTGGAGGTGTAATGATTATTTTTAGTTGCCTGCATAATATTTCAATTTTTATCTTCATCCACTAAGGACAGCAAACAATCACCGGCAATAACAGGGATCACAGTGCTAGCACTTGAAAAGTGGGGAAAAAATAGTATGTAAGAAGAGTTGCATAGTGGTGAGAACATAAAAGAAATACCAATTTAGGTTGTACAATAATTTCTGCAAAAAAATTCAACCACTACTATATTTGATGTGTTGGAAATATGCCCTAGAGGCAATAATAAAAGCATTATTATTATATTTCCTTGTTCATGATAATTGTCTTTATTCATGCTATAATTGTGTTATCTGGAAATCGTAATACATGTGTGAATAACAGACATCAACATGTCCCTAGTGAGCCTCTAGTTGACTAGCTCGTTGATCAACAGATAGTCATGATTTCCTGACTATGGACACTGGATGTCATTGATAACGAGATCACATCATTAGGAGAATGATGTGATGGACAAGACCCAATCCTAAACATAGCACAAGATCGTATAGTTCGTTTGCTAGAGTTTTCTAATGTCAAGTATCTTTTCCTTAGACCATGAGATCGTGTAACTCCCGGATACTGTAGGAGTGCTTTGGGTATGCCAAACGTCACAATGTAACTGGGTGACTATAAAGGTAGACTGCGGGTATCTCCGAAAGTGTCTGTTGGGTGACATGGATCGAGACTGGGATTTGTCACTCCGTATGACGGAGAGGTATCACTGGGCCCACTCGGTAATGCATCATCATAATGAGCTCAGAGTGACCAAGTGTCTGGTCACGGGATCATGCATTACGGTACGAGTAAAGTGACTTGCCGGTAACGAGATTGAACGAGGTATTGGGATACCGACGATCGAATCTCGGGCAAGTAACATATCGATAGACAAAGGGAATAGCGTACGGGGTTGATTGAATCCTCGACATCGTGGTTCATCCGATGAGATCATCGTGGAGCATGTGGGAGCCAACATGGGTATCCAGATCCCGCTGTTGGTTATTGACCGAAGAGTCGTCTCGGTCATGTCTGCTTGTCTCCCGAACCCGTAGGGTCTACACACTTAAGGTTCGGTTACGCTAGGGTTGTAGGGATATGTATATGCAGTAACCCGAATGTTGTTCGGAGTCCCGGATGAGATCCCGGACGTCACGAGGAGTTCCGGAATGGTCCGGAGGTAAAGATTTATATATGGGAAGTCCTGTTTCGGACATCGGGACAAGTTTCGGGGTTATCGGTATTGTACCGGGACCACCGGAAGGGTCCCGGGGGTCCACCGGGTGGGTCCACCTGCCCCGGGGGGGCACATGGGCTGTAAGGCGGTGCGCCTTGGCCTAATGGGCCAAGGGCACCAGCCCCACATAGGCCCATGCGCCTAGGGTTTAAGGGGGCAAGAGTCCTAGGAGGGTAAGGCACCTCCTAGGTGCCTTGGGGGGAGGGAAAACCCCCCTTGGCCGCCGCACCCCCTAGGAGATTGGATCTCCTAGGGCCGGCCACCCCCCTTGGCACCCCTATATATAGTGGGGGAGAGGAGGGACTTCATACCTGAACGCCCTGGCCTTTGGTTGCCTCCTTCTCCCTCCTCAACACCTCCTCCACCTCCATAGTGCTTAGTGAAGCTCTGCCGGAGTACTGCAGCTCCATCAACACCACGCCGTCGTGCTGCTGCTGGTGCCATCTCCCTCAACCTCTCCTCCCTTCCTTGCTGGATCAAGAAGAGGAGACGTGGTTGTTCCGTACGTGTGTTGAACGCGGAGGTGCCGTCCGTTCGGCGCTGGTCATCGGTGATTTGTATCACGTCGAGTACGACTACATCATCACCGTTCTTTTGAACGCTTCCGTGCGCGATCTACGAAGGTATGTAGATGCATCTGATCACTCGTTGCTAGATGAACTCCTAGATGATCTTGGTGAAACGAGTAGGAAAATTTTTGTTTTCTGCAACGTTCCCAACAGTGGCATCATGAGCTAGGTCTATGCGTAGTTCTTCTTGCGCGAGTAGAACACAATTTGTTGTGGGCGTAGATTTGTCAACTTTCTTGCCGTTACTAGTCCTTTCTTGCTTCAGCGGTATTGTGGGATGAAGCGGCCCGGACCAACCTTACACGTACGCTTACGTGAGACCGGTTCCACCAACTAACATGCACTAGTTGCATAAGGTGGCTGGCGGGTGTCTGTCTCTCCCACTTTAGTTGGAGCGGAATCGATGAACAGGGTCCTTATGAAGGGTAAATAGAAGTTGACAAATCACGTTGTGGATTTAACGTAGGTAAGAAAACGTTCTTTCTAGAACCCTAATTCAGCCACGTAAAACTTGCAACAACAATTAGAGGACGTCTAACTTGTTTTTGCAGCAAGTGGTTTGTGATATGATATGGCCAAAGTTGTGATGAATGATGAATGATCTATATGTGATGTATGAGATGTTCATGCTATTGTAATAGGATTCACGACTTGCATGTCGATGAGTATGACAACCGGCAGGAGCCATAGGAGTTGTCTTTATTCTTTTAATGACCTGCGTGTCATCGAGAAACGCCATGTAAATTACTTTACTTTATTGCTAAACGCGTTAGCCATAGTAGTAGAAGTAATAGTTGGCGAGCAACTTCATGGAGACACGATGATGGAGATCATGATGATGGAGATCATGGTGTCAAGCCGGTGACAAGATGATCACGGAGCCCCAAGATGGAGATCAAAGGAGCTATGTGAAAATGGCCATATCTTGTCACGTTTATTATTTGATTGCATGTGATGTTTATCATGTTTTGCATCTTGTTTACTTAGAACGACGGTAGTAAATAAGATGATCCCTCACAATAAAATTCAAGAAGTGTTCCCCCTAACTGTGCACCGTTGCGACAGTTCGCTGTTTCAAAACACCACGTGATGATCGGGTGTTTTATTCAGACGTTCACATACAACGGGTGTAAGACAGATTTACACATGCAAACACTTAGGTTGACTTGACGAGCCTAGCATGTACAGACATGGCCTCGGAACACAGAAGACCGAAAGGTCGAGCATGAGTCGTATAGAAGATACGATCAACATGAAGATGTTCACCGATGTTGACTAGTCCGTCTCACGTGATGATCGGACACGGTCTAGTTTAACTCGGATCATGTAATACTTAGATGACTAGAGGGATGTCTAATCTAAGTGGGAGTTCACTAATAATTTGATTAGTTGAACTTAATTATCATGAACTTAGTCTAAAATCTTTGCAATATGTCTTGTAGATCAAATGGCCAACGTAGTCCTCAACTTCAACGCGTTCCTAGAGAAAACTAAGCTGAAATACGATGGCAGCAACTATACGGACTGGGTCCGGAACCTGAGGATCATCCTCATAGCTGCCAAGAAAGATTATGTCCTACAAGCACCGCTTGGTGACGCACCCGTTCTCCCTGCAGAACAAGATGTTATGAACGCTTGGCAGGCACGTTTCGATGACTACTCCCTCGTTCAGTGCGGCATGCTTTACAGCCTAGAGCCGGGCCTCCAAAAGCGTTTTGAGAGACATGGAGCATATGAGATGTTCGAAGAGCTGAAAATGGTTTTCCAAGCTCATGCCCGGGTCGAGAGATATGAAGTCTCCGACAAATTCTTCAGCTGTAAGATGGAGGAAAACAGTTCTGTCAGTGAGCACATACTCACTATGTCTGGGTTGCATAACCGCTTGACTCAGCTGGGAGTTAATCTCCCGGATGATGCGGTCATTGACAGAATCCTCCAGTCGCTTCCACCAAGCTACAACAGCTTTGTGATGAACTTCAATATGCAGGGGATGGAAAAGACCATTCCTGAAGTATTTGCTATGCTGAAATCAGTGGAGGTAGAAGTCAGGAAGGAACATCAAGTGTTGATGATCAATAAAACCACTAAGTTCAAGAAAGGCAAGGGTAAAAGGAGCTTCAAGAAGGACGGCAAGGAGGTTGCCGCGCCCGGCAAGCAAGCTGCCGGGAAGAAGCCAAAGAATGGACCCAAGCCCGAGACTGAGTGCTTTTATTGCAAGGGAAGCGGTCACTGGAAGCGGAACTGCCCTAAGTACTTAGCGGATAAGAAGGCCGGCAAAACCAAAGGTATATGTGATATACATGTAATTGATGTGTACCTTACTAGTGCCCGTAGTGGCTCCTGGGTATTTGATACCGGTGCAGTTGCTCACATTTGTAACTCAAAGCAGGGGCTGCGGAATAAGCGGAAACTGGCAAAGGACGAGGTGACGATGCGCGTCGGGAATGGTTCCAAGGTCAATGTGATCGCTGTCGGCACGCTACCTCTGCATCTCCCTTCGGGATTAGTTTTAAACCTTAATAATTGTTATTTAGTGCCAGCTTTGAGCATGAACATTGTATCGGGATCTCGTTTAATTCGAGATGGCTACTCTTTTAAATCTGAGAATAATGGTTGTTCCATTTTTATGAGAGATATGTGTTATGGTCATGCTCCTATGGTGAATGGTTTATTCTTTATGAATCTCGAACGTGATGCTACACATGTTCATAATGTGAGTACCAAAAGAAGTAAAGTTGATAATGATAGTCCCACATACTTGTGGCACTGCCGCCTTGGTCACATAGGTGTCAAACGCATGAAGAAGCTCCATGCTGATGGACTTTTAGAGTCTCTTGATTATGAATCATTTGACACGTGCGAACCATGCCTTATGGGTAAAATGACCAAGACTCCGTTCTCAGGAACAATGGAGCGAGCAACCGACTTATTGGAAATCATACATACCGATGTGTGCGGTCCAATGAGTGTTGAGGCTCGCGGTGGCTATCGTTATGTTCTCACCCTCACTGATGATTTAAGTAGGTATGGGTATATCTACTTAATGAAACACAAGTCTGAAACCTTTGAAAAGTTCAAGGAATTTCAGAGTGAGGTTGAGAATCAACGTGACAGGAAAATCAAGTTTCTGCGATCAGATCGTGGAGGAGAATACTTGAGTCACGAGTTTGGCACACACTTAAGAAAATGTGGAATAGTTTCACAACTCACGCCGCCTGGAACACCTCAGCGTAATGGTGTGTCCGAACGTCGTAATCGCACTCTGTTAGATATGGTGCGATCTATGATGTCTCTTACCGATTTACCGCTTTCTTTTTGGGGCTATGCTTTAGAGACTGCCGCATTCACTTTAAATAGGGCTCCGTAGAAATCCGTTGAGACGACACCGTATGAATTATGGTTTGGGAAGAAACCTAAGCTGTCGTTTCTAAAAGTTTGGGGATGCGATGCTTATGTCAAGAAACTTCAACCTGAAAAGCTCGAACCCAAATCGGAAAAATGCGTCTTCATAGGGTACCCAAAAGAAACTATTGGGTACACCTTCTACCTCAGATCCGAAGGCAAGATCTTTGTTGCCAAGAATGGGTCCTTTCTGGAGAAAGAGTTTCTCTCGAAAGAAGTAAGTGGGAGGAAAGTAGAGCTTGATGAAGTATTGCCTCTTGAACCGGGAAATGGCGCAACTCAAGAAAATGTTCCTGAGGTGCCAGCACCGACTAGAGAGGAAGTTAATGATAATGATCAAGATACTTCTGATCAAGCTCCTACTGAAATTCGAAGGTCCACAAGGACACGTTCCGCACCAGAGTGGTACGGCAATCCTGTCTTGGAAATCATGTTGTTAGACAACGGTGAACCTTCGAACTATGAAGAAGCGATGGCGGGACCAGATTCCGACAAATGGCTAGAAGCCATGAAATCCGAGATAGGATCCATGTATGAGAACGAAGTATGGACTTTGACTGACTTGCCCGTTGAACGGCGAGCCATAGAAAATAAATGGATCTTTAAGAAGAAGACAGACGCGGATGGTAATGTGACCATCTATAAAGCTCGGCTTGTCGCTAAGGGTTATCGACAAGTTCAAGGGGTTGACTACGATGAGACTTTCTCACCGGTAGCGAAGCTGAAGTCCGTCCGAATCATGTTAGCAATTGCCGCATTCTATGATTACGAAATATGGCAAATGGACGTCAAAACGACATTCCTTAATGGTTTCCTTAAGGAAGAACTGTATATGATGCAGCCGGAAGGTTTTGTCGATCCTAAGAATGCTGACAAAGTGTGCAAGCTCCAACGCTCGATTTATGGGCTGGTGCAAGCATCTCGGAGTTGGAACATTCGCTTTGATGAGATGATCAAAGCGTTTGGGTTTACACAGACTTATGGAGAAGCCTGCGTTTACAAGAAAGTGAGTGGGAGCTCTGTAGCATTTCTCATATTATATGTAGATGACATACTCTTGATGGGAAATGATATAGAACTCTTGGACAGCATCAAGGCCTACTTGAATAAAAGTTTTTCAATGAAGGACCTTGGAGAAGCTGCTTATATATTAGGCATCAAAATCTATAGAGATAGATCAAGACGCCTCATAGGTCTTTCACAAAGCACATACCTTGATAAGATATTGAAGAAGTTCAATATGGATCAATCTAAGAAAGGGTTCTTGCCTGTGTTACAAGGTGTGAAATTGAGCTCAGCTCAGTGTCCGACCACGGCAGAAGATATAGAAGAGATGAGCGTCATCCCCTATGCCTCAGCCATAGGTTCTATTATGTATGCCATGCTGTGTACCAGACCTGATGTTAACCTTGCCGTCAGTTTGGTAGGAAGGTACCAAAGTAATCCCGGCAAGGAACACTGGACAGCGGTCAAGAATATCCTGAAGTACCTGAAAAGGACTAAGGAAATGTTTCTCGTTTATGGAGGTGACGAAGAGCTCGTCGTAAAGGGTTACGTCGACGCTAGCTTCGACACAGATCTGGATGACTCTAAGTCACAAACCGGATACGTGTATATTTTGAATGGTGGGGCAGTAAGCTGGTGCAGTTGCAAGCAAAGCGTCGTGGCGGGATCTACATGTGAAGCGGAGTACATGGCAGCCTCGGAGGTAGCACATGAAGCAATATGGGTGAAGGAGTTCATCACCGACCTAGGAGTCATACCCAATGCGTCGGGGCCGATCAAGCTCTTCTGTGACAACACTGGAGCTATTGCACTTGCCAAGGAGCCCAGGTTTCACAAGAAGACAAGGCACATCAAGCGTCGCTTCAACTCCATTCGTGAAAATCTTCAAGATGGAGACATAGAGATTTGTAAAGTACATACGGACCTGAATGTAGCAGATCCGTTGACTAAACCTCTCCCTAGAGCAAAACATGATCAACACCAGAATTCCATGGGTGTTCGATTCATCACAATGTAACTAGATTATTGACTCTAGTGCAAGTGGGAGACTGTTGGAAATATGCCCTAGAGGCAATAATAAAAGCATTATTATTATATTTCCTTGTTCATGATAATTGTCTTTATTCATGCTATAATTGTGTTATCTGGAAATCGTAATACATGTGTGAATAACAGACATCAACATGTCCCTAGTGAGCCTCTAGTTGACTAGCTCGTTGATCAACAGATAGTCATGATTTCCTGACTATGGACACTGGATGTCATTGATAACGAGATCACATCATTAGGAGAATGATGTGATGGACAAGACCCAATCCTAAACATAGCACAAGATCGTATAGTTCGTTTGCTAGAGTTTTCTAATGTCAAGTATCTTTTCCTTAGACCATGAGATCGTGTAACTCCCGGATACTGTAGGAGTGCTTTGGGTATGCCAAACGTCACAACGTAACTGGGTGACTATAAAGGTAGACTGCGGGTATCTCCGAAAGTGTCTGTTGGGTGACATGGATCGAGACTGAGATTTGTCACTCCGTATGACGGAGAGGTATCACTGGGCCCACTCGGTAATGCATCATCATAATGAGCTCAGAGTGACCAAGTGTCTGGTCACGGGATCATGCATTACGGTACGAGTAAAGTGACTTGCCGGTAACGAGATTGAACGAGGTATTGGGATACCGACGATCGAATCTCGGGCAAGTAACATATCGATAGACAAAGGGAATAGCGTACGGGGTTGATTGAATCCTCGACATCGTGGTTCATCCGATGAGATCATCGTGGAGCATGTGGGAGCCAACATGGGTATCCAGATCCCGCTGTTGGTTATTGACCGAAGAGTCGTCTCGGTCATGTCTGCTTGTCTCCCGAACCCGTAGGGTCTACACACTTAAGGTTCGGTTACGCTAGGGTTGTAGGGATATGTATATGCAGTAACCCGAATGTTGTTCGGAGTCCCGGATGAGATCCCGGACGTCACAAGGAGTTCCGGAATGGTCCGGAGGTAAAGATTTATATATGGGAAGTCCTGTTTCGGACATCGGGACAAGTTTCGGGGTTATCGGTATTGTACCGGGACCACCGGAAGGGTCCCGGGGGTCCACCGGGTGGGTCCACCTGCCCCGGGGGGCCACATGGGCTGTAAGGGGGTGCGGCTTGGCCTAATGGGCCAAGGGCACCAGCCCCACATAGGCCCATGCGCCTAGGGTTTAAGGGGGCAAGAGTCCTAGGAGGGTAAGGCACCTCCTAGGTGCCTTGGGGGGAGGGAAAACCCCCCTTGGCCGCCGCACCCCCTAGGAGATTGGATCTCCTAGGGCCGGCCACCCCCCTTGGCACCCCTATATATAGTGGGGGAGAGGAGGGACTTCATACCTGAACGCCCTGGCCTTTGGTTGCCTCCTTCTCCCTCCTCAACACCTCCTCCACCTCCATAGTGCTTAGCGAAGCTCTGCCGGAGTACTGCAGCTCCATCAACACCACGCCGTCGTGCTGCTGCTGGTGCCATCTCCCTCAACCTCTCCTCCCTCCCTTGCTGGATCAAGAAGAGGAGACGTGGCTGTTCCGTACGTGTGTTGAACGCGGAGGTGCCGTCCGTTCGGCGCTGGTCATCGGTGATTTGGATCACGTCGAGTACGACTACATCATCACCGTTCTTTTGAACGCTTCCGTGCGCGATCTACGAAGGTATGTAGATGCATCTGATCACTCGTTGCTAGATGAACTCCTAGATGATCTTGGTGAAACGAGTAGGAAAATTTTTGTTTTCTGCAACGTTCCCCAACATGATGAAGGCTATATTATAGACAAAGTAAGTTTCAGAGCAAAATAAAATAGTGATACAGTTTTACTTAGCAAGTCAAGACCAGTCAAGGGAGAAGGCTTTTAAAGTTAGTACTGTGATGAACTTTGGTTCAATAATCAAACATGGCATCTACAATTAAATATGGATTTCAGAACAGTAATGGTTTGCAAAGCCAGGATAACCTGTTCCAAAACAATGATATGTACGTTAAGTCAAACAACTATGACAATGAAGAGAGATAGTAAAATAAATCTTACCCATTCCGTAAAGCCAAACTGAATGTGTAGAACTGATGCAATTCAATAGCAATCAAAGAATAAGAATCTATAATGATAATTGACATGATCTTACTTCTATAGATAAGGAAATTAGCATTTGAGAGGACATTTGCCAATGTTGTCATTGCAGATAAAAAATAAGAAATCAAAAGGAAAAGTATTGAAGAGAGAGGTTAGTATCCAATGTAGTTTCAAACAATCTGTATCTTGTTTCACAATACTACTTTTAGGTCCATGCAACACTAATGAGAATGGACGGGAAATATGTATTGATATCCCCTCAGCTATTTTTTTATCGTCTTAACTTCCTTCAACTGTTCAGACCAATACTCAGCTAACATTCTTGGGTGCGCATACATGCTGAAGTAACACATGTAGGACATTAACACATGACATTGATTGGAAGATAACAGCAAAATCCAGACAAAAGTAACCTGCAAACATCTAGACATTTTGATTGTTCAGCCATACATTCAGCAGACACCATTAATTACAATTGTAGAAGTGTTAAACAATAAGAAAATTATGGTGGTCATACCATCAAAGGAGATTTGCGCACTATGTCTTCTTTAGTGGTGCACGATACTACGATCTGTGCAAAATTTATACAATACAGAATGGCAGAGAAGGAGTTGCCTCAGTGGGTGGTAGCATCCCCTCTCTTATAAGAGATTCAGTAACATGATTGACACAACCTGCTAGAAGAAATTAGATGAGTAGCATATCTGCAATGGGTTTATGATCTAAAAGAAAGCAAAGTTGCTACTTCAACTTTTAACAGAACACTAAATAATCAAGTTGGGGAACATCAGTGTGTCAGCGCGAGTGAGCTGCCAGGCGATTAACTGCAGCAGACCCGATTGGCTACAGTACACGGCATGCTTCAGGTAGGCTATAGTGTGCGTGTGGGCAGAGTGTGAGTATGTTGGGCTGACCGCTACGGCCCAGGCCCATGTAAGCGAGCGATCATATAAGCTGCGTCTCTCCTCTGTACTGGGTATCGATTAAGAATAGAAACAATTGCTTCTCCTACCTTCCTGCTTCTTCTCCAAGTTGCTCCCCTTTCTCCGGATCCCCAATTCTCCATCGCTACCCTAGGGCTTGGGTATTACAATTGGTATTCAGAGCTTCGTCGGTCCGATCCGCGCTTCACACACTCGAGGTTCGCCGGTAACATCGACTGATTGGTAGGTTGACTGCTTCGTGCGGTCGACTGTAAATCCGAGACCAGCGTTCGGTCGAACTCAGAGGAAGCGGCGACGGCTCCGTTCAAGCCGAGCGCACAGACAAGGTACCTGGCTGAATCCATGGGGTCGTTCGAGGAACGGGTGATGAAGGAATTCGAGGCGCTGCGGCTGCTTCAGTCCAAGGTGGAAGGGATCGAGGCGATCCAGGCGCGCCTCGACGGGCTGGATGCGAAGTTTGAAGAGCAAGTCTCGCGGCTGGATCAGGTACAGGCCAAGGTAAATCTGTCTGTGAGTTCAATCGGAGAGATCCACCAAGAGCAAGTTCAGGTGGCGCGAGTGCTGAAGGAATCCACCAGCGTCAGAAATGCACAGTTGGACCGGATCGCGGCAGAGGGCTGTCTGGGAGCGTCGCCGCAGGCGAGAGAAAATTTTGGGGCGCCGGCTACATCACGGGCACAGCCGCCACCACAACCACCACCTCCGCCTTTGCGACCTCGCCCATCAGCACCTCCGCAGGTACCTTCCGCATCGCCGGGTCTGGATGAGCAGAGTAGCAAGCGACCCTGGATGCCTAAGATGGAGTTCCCTAAGTTTGACGGCGAGAATGTACGCATATGGTTGGACAATTGTGAAGCTTATTTCCTGCTATATCAGATTCCTGAATCCTTCAAGCTAATGTCCGCATCGCTGCACTTGCAAGGCAATGCCGCTCACTGGTTTCAGTCATATAAACTGACAGAATACTGCAGTACTTGGGAAAAATTTTGTACAGCAATTACGCAGGAGTTTGAGGTCAATGTACACAGAACTTGCATGAGAGACTTGCTGATGTTGCGTCAGCACGGCACGGTTCAGGAATACCGTACTGCATTCCATCAGATTGTGTACCAAGTTCGCATGTATGAGGGCAATCTCAGTGAAACAATGTTGGTTACACAGTTTGTGCTGGGACTGAAGGAGGAACTGAGAGCTGCGGTCGAAATGCAATTGCCCAGTACCGTGACTAGTGCTTGTGAATATGCTCTGGTGCAGGAAGCTTTGCTTGATCGGGCCAAACAAGGGAACAACAAGCTGGCTCGGTCTGCAGTGTACACTAAACAACAACCACGCCTAGAGCACACTCAACGACCTCAGCTAGCTGCCGGAGATATGTGGAAGGCACGCCAGCTGAAGGACTACCGGCGACAGAATGGACTCTGTTACAGTTGTGGCGACAAGTTCGTACCAGGTCATGTGTGTGCTAGCAAACAGGTGGCCCAGATCAAGGCCCTGAACATGGCTGAAGAGGCCGCTCAGTTGACTGACGCAGTCTTGGACGCAATAGCTACAGAGGAGGCGATTGAGGAAGCTGCTGCATATCTTTCAGTCAATGCCCTAGCAGGAACCACAAACACTAAAACCATTCAGATTAGAGCTCTGGTAGGAAATCAGGTGATGCTACTGTTAGTTGACTCAGGCAGCTCTCATACTTTTCTGGATCAACAGTTGGCAGACAAATTGAAATGTCCAACAGTACCCTTACCTCAGCCTATGACTGTGAAAGTTGCAAATGGGGAGAAATTGCAGTGCACCCACATGGTGCAGGGACTGAGTTGGTGGACACAGGGGCATACCTTCTCCACAGATATGAGAGTTCTGTCATTGGGGGGCTATGATGCCATACTTGGGATGGATTGGCTCTCACAATGGAGTCCAATGACATGCCACTGGGAGGAACAATGGATCCAGTTCCAAGACAAAGCTACTACAGTCACACTGCAAGGTCTGAAGATACAACCAGTAACTCAACTGCAAGAGTTGACACTGGATCAAGTGGTGAAGTGTCACAAAGGGAATGATATTTGGGCCACTGCAGTGCTATCTGCCCAAACAATGCCATCCGTATCTCCAACTCCAGACTGTATTCAGGACACCATAAACTCTTTTGCTGATATATTCCAGGAGCCCAAAGGATTACCACCCCATAGAGAATTTGACCATGCTATTTCTCTGCTGCCCAACACTACGCCGGTGAATGTTAGGCCTTACAGGTACTCTCCCCTTCAGAAGGATGAGATAGAAAGACAAGTCTCTGAAATGCTAGCAGCAGGAATTATCTCTCCCAGCATGTCCCCGTTTGCTTCCCCAGTTCTGTTAGTGAAAAAGAAGGATGGAAGTTGGCGATTCTGTGTGGACTATAGAAGGTTAAATGCAGTGACGGTTAGGAACAAGTTTCCTATGCCAGTTGTGGATGAGCTGTTGGATGAGCTTGCGGGTACCAAATGGTTCACCAAACTAGACCTCAAGGCAGGATATCATCAAATCAGAATGGTAGAGGCTGATGAGCATAAGACTGCTTTCAAGACCCATTTTGGACAGTTTCAATTTAGGGTCATGCCATTTGGTCTATCAGAAGCACCGGCAACTTTTCAGTGCATTATGAATTTCATATTTGGTGGATTAACAAGGAAATTTGTTTTGGTTTTCATGGATGACATATTGGTCTTCAGCAGAAATTTGGAAGATCATAAGAAACATTTACAACAGGTTTTTCAAATTTTGAGAGAACATCAACTCTATGTCAAACTCAGTAAATGTTCTTTTGCCCAGCAGCGGTTAGAGTATTTAGGCCATATTATTTCTGACAAAGGTGTGGCCACTGATCCAAGCAAGACAACTGCTATGGTCAACTGGCCAGTTCCTACTACAGTCACTGAGCTTAGAGGATTTCTTGGACTCACTGGTTACTATAGGAAGTTTGTGCAACATTATGGGATTATTGCCAAACCACTTACCAACTTACTGAAGAAGAAGGCCTTTCAATGGACGGCTGAAGCACAAACTGCCTTTGACCTTCTCAAGCAGGCTATGACTTCTACTCCAGTCTTGGTATTACCTGATTTCAACAAACCTTTCTGTATAGAAACAGATGCTTGTGACTCCGGTATTGGAGCAGTTCTTACACAGGAAGGACACCCTGTGGCTTACTACAGCAAGTCTCTAGGGCCAACCAATCAGAAATTGAGCATTTATGAGAAAGAATTTCTAGCTATTATCATGGCCATTGAGAGGTGGAGATGCTACGTTTGCAGGGGGCCGTTCGTGATCAAAACCGACCACAAGAGCTTATGTCACTTGGAAAACCAAGCCCTTACTTCAGAGCTACAGAAAAAGGCTATGACAAAACTAATCGGGCTCCAATTCCAGTTCCAGTACAAAAAAGGCGAGGACAACAAGGCCGCTGATGCTCTATCTAGAGTGGGCCATGTGTTTGCCTTACCTGCAGTCTCCTCAGGACAGCCTGTCTGGATCCAGGAAATACTTAACTCTTATGAGATTGATTGCAAGGCTCAACACCTCCTACAGAAACTGGTGGTCAACCCTGATGAAGAACCTGAGTTTTCTTTGGAAAAGGGTCTGCTCAAACACCAGGGCAGAATTTGGGTTGGGGCCAATGCAGGTTTGCAAACAAAAATCATTGAAGCACTCCACTCTTCTCCTGTGGGAGGCCACTCTGGCAGTCAGGCCACTTATGAGAGAGTGAAGAAATTATTCCACTGGTATGGCTTAAAGGAAGCAGTGGCAAATTTTGTGCAACAGTGCCAGGTTTGCCAACAAGCCAAACATGAACATTGCAAGTATCCTGGTTTGCTTTGTCCATTGCCTATTCCCAAAGGACCCTGGGAAGATATATCCATGGACTTCATCGAAGGATTACCCAAATCATCTGGATATTCAGTGATCCTGGTAGTTGTGGACAGGTATACAAAATATAGCCATTTCATTGCTCTCAAACACCCCTTCACTGCTGCTCAGATAGCACAAACATTTCTGCTCCACATTGTTAAGTTGCATGGCATGCCCTATACAATTACTTCTGACAGAGACAAAATATTTACAAGTCACTTCTGGAAAGAGCTGTTCAGGTTGTTGGGCACCAAACTACAAATGTCCACTGCCTACCACCCCCAAACTGATGGGCAAACCGAGAGGGTTAACCAGTGTTTAGAGATGTATTTGAGATGTGCTGTTTCTGAACACCCACATCAATGGTCTCAGTGGCTCCCCCTTGCCGAATTCTGGTACAATTCATATTACCACTCGTCTCTGGGCTGCACTCCTTTCAAAGCTGTTTATGGCCATGAACCAAATTTGGGGCAGTTACCTCAACCCTTGCAAGCCACACATCCTGATCTGCACGGTTGGCTGCAAGAGAGACATCACTATTCTGAGTTCCTCCATCAACACTTGAACAGAGCCCAAACAAAAATGAAGTCTGATGCGGATAAGAAGAGGTCTCCCAGGGAATTTACAGTAGGAGAAAAAGTATTTCTGAAGCTGCAACCATACGCTCAAGCATCCGTGGTCAATCGACCTTATCCAAAACTAGCAATGAAGTTCTTCGGGCCTTTTGAAATACTGGAAAAGATTGGACCCACTGCTTATAAACTGCTCCTCCCTTCAGGCAGCCTAGTGCATCCAGTGTTCCACACATCTCAACTGAAACCTCATGTGCCAGATCATACTCCAGTGTACAGTACTCTTCCTGAACCACCACTACTTGATCGAGCCGATTTGGTGCCTGAAGAAATTCTGGACAGGCGTTTGGTTAAGAAAGGTAATGCTTCTCTAGCTCAGGTACTCATTCGTTGGACTGGTCTTCCCGCTTCTTCGGCCACTTGGGAGGACTATGACACAGTGAGGCAGCGATTTCCACTGGCTCCAGCTTGGGGACAAGCTGTTTCTTCAGGCGGGGGTACTGTCAGCGCGAGTGAGCTGCCAGGCCATTAACTGCAGCAGACCCGATTGGCTACAGTACACGACATGCTTCAGGTAGGCTATAGTGTGCGTGTGGGCAGAGTGTGAGTATGTTGGGCTGACCGCTACGGCCCAGGCCCATGTAAGCGAGCGATCATATAAGCTGCGTCTCTCCTCTGTACTGGGTATCGATTAAGAATAGAAACAATTGCTTCTCCTACCTTCCTGCTTCTTCTCCAAGTTGCTCCCCTTTCTCCGGATCCCCAATTCTCCATCGCTACCCTAGGGCTTGGGTATTACACAGTGAACGGCAGCAGAAGATTTGACAATACAGTACATTAGTACATGAACAACAACAGGTGGTCTTATTAATTCCTTATGGTCGTAGCCACTTGGGTAGTCATTGCTCGTGCCGCTAATGGATGGGATCCATCTATGCATGTACGTACCCCATGACTGAAAGGTCAGGTTCAACCGGCTGCAGATGCTGAGGTAGGGCGATTGAGGTGTACCATGTGGTGAAGATCTTGTTGGACTGGGCGATGGCGAATCGAGAACGGCGGCGAGGAGCCTATAGTTGTCGGCACGGTCAAGTTGGAGAAGGAAGGCGACACCGCATGCAGTGGCTGCGCGACGGAGGCGAGCGTCTCCCATCGAAAACCAGTTAGTTCTAGAAGCTTCCACGGTCCTCCTCTTCCGCGAGACTTGCACCGCAGGTGACGGTCGACGGAGGCGGACGTCTCCCATCAACAATTAGCTGGTTCTAGAAGCTTCCACACTCAGCTTGTGTCGCAGGCGGAGACCATGGACAGTGCGGGGGCGAAACCTAATCCCCAGATTCTGGATCGGGATTAGGAGCAAGGCAGCACCTTTGCGTTTCTCCTCGCCAATAGGGACGCGCGCTCGGCTCCTCGCAGCACCGCCGAGGACCTCCGGCTCGTGTCGATTTATTGATACCGCACCATCTGTTGCTTATTCCTCTTCTCCACCGAATAAATGCATGAGAAACACGGAAATTTGCAATGGCTCCTAGGTGCATATGCACCTATTGTCTAAATACACATTTGAAAAGGTGAAAAATTCTGAACAAAAATCCCGCGTGTATATCCGGATATTCTATGTGCATGCAGAAAGTTTTCGGTGAAAAACGAGGTTTTTTGTGGCTTGTGTAAAAAAGAAAATTTATGATGCTTCATTACAACTATTCATTTTTCATTTCTTTATTTTTTTACACAAGCCACAAAGAACGTTGTTTTTCATCGAAACTTTGTGCATGCACATAGAATGTCTGGGAATACCCGCAAGATTTTTATTCCGAATTTTTCAACTTCTCAAAATGTGTAATTTAGACAATGGGTGCATATGCACCTAGGAACCAAAACACCGCGTCCTGAGAAACAGATGGTGCGTTTCTCTTCTGCATGCACTATGGAAAATTGGAAATCAATGGATGATTGAGTTAATTGAGGAGATGGGTGGGGGAAGTTAATTAAGGGAGATGATTGGGCCGGGATTCATAGCCGATGGGGAAGAAGATGCGTTCTGCACTATGCGCATGAACATGCGGCGGTTGCCCTCATGTAAACCTGTAACCCAATGCTCATATGTGGAATGGATTGATCTGTGGTGGGTCCCTCTTGTAAGCTGGTAACGGAGCACTGATGTGGCGGTGCCGCTGATGTGGATAGGCTGCATGTTAAGAGAAATAGATTAATGGGAATGAACTATTATAGTATTATAGATTAGTGATGATTGTTACCCGTCTTATTTTCGTCTGTCTTACACTATTGTTCTTTTTCTCTTTCTTGAAGAGCTCCTCTAGTATCCCGAACAACAAGCTTCTTCACATCATTAAGGCAGTATTCGTCCACCTCTTATTAATTACGCACTACTTGCTGGATCTCAATATGCACAACACAAAACTGCTTTAATTATGAAGCAAGTCGTTTAAGTGTGCAACACTTAATTAGCCCATATAGGACAACATATTCCTTTCTTCCTTAAGGCTCTGTTGAACAAAGGGACTTAAAACATAGGAATTTTTGAATATATAGAAATGAAAAAGCAAGACTAGAGCAAACCATAGGATCTACTTCTTCCGTCTCATAATGTAAGATTTTTTTTTGACACTACACTACTGTGAGAAAACTTCTTACATTATGAGACAGAGGGAGTAAAAAGAAAAAGGAAGCCTGAAAAAATGTGTTCGGGTGACCGCAGGAAAAACCCAAGAAGCTAGCCTACTACTGCATCTGACATGAAGGATAGTCTGATGCATAGTTTATTCAGCGATGAACACTAGCTGCCTTTGGCCCTGTTTGAATGCTCTAACTCAGTTAGAGGTTAGAGTTAGATTCTAACACTGAACTAACCCTAAACTAACCCTGAACTAACTCTAGCCAAAGAGGTGTTTGGATAACAGGGTTAGATGGAGCGCGGATACGGCGAGGCGTCTTCACGGGTGGTGCGAGTGGGAGGGAGAGAGAGGACGGGAAGCTTCGAGGAAGTGGGAAGGGATCTGCTGCGGGGAAAGCAAGAGAAAAATGTGTTTTTTAATGATCCCAAGAAGAACTAACCCAAATAATCACCTCTTGAGTGGGTTAGATTTTTTGAATGGATTAGATGCATCTAACCAAACTAACCCACCTGTTTGGATATTTTTGAATTAGTTGAGTCCAAACTAACCCAAACTAACTCTAACCAATTGATCCAAGCAGTACTAGTTTCTTAATCTGTGCAGCGCAGCTGTCAGGCTCCTCACGTATCACGGCTTGTCTCGGTGTTCCGCCCAAAACATGAGCTTGGGGTGGTTTTTTTACTTTCCTCTCTATCCCGAACGCAAGCTAGCAAAATTTTCCATAGGAATTGATTCCTTTGGAGTTTCCTGTGAAAGTCCTTTGTACCGAACAGGCCCTTAGCGGGACTCATTCTCTTTTTCTTATGGCAGCATCCTCATTCGCTTATTGATTTTCAAGTCGACGTATTTAGTTGATCGGTAACACGTAACTCCAAAATGTATATAAATTGATGGTTTTGCTTTGGCGGGGTGGTACTATTCTATACCTACTAACAAAGCGATGTGTTTCCCTGAAATTTTTGTGCATTCTTTTTTTTTCTGAGGCACAAATGAGAAGAAAAAAAATGCAGAGTAGGACCCTTGGCCCACGTAGAGGACTGGCTCCCTATGACCCAATCGAAAGAAAAAGATGCAGAGCAGGCCCCTTGACTGCACGGTTTGGAGGCCCAACCCAAAAATTTATTTATACGTGGACGGATAAAACTTTTAGTACCACCTCAGATAGGTACGGAAGAAAATACTTTTATACGATGAACGGACCAAAAAAATCAAAGAAACACATCTTGTGGGACCCGGGCATGCCAAAGAAAGAGTGTCAAGTCCAAAGATCATGTGATGCAACTAGTTCAAGAATGATGGTGGGCTTTTTAACATGACCCTGATATTGCCCTTGCAAAGCTTTTGAACAGTTCTTCCATTTCCATTGCATGCAGTCAAGTGATCCGAGCAAACCTAGCCACCCTCTTGCTTCCAAGATTGCCAAGAGCCTCTCGGTGTCTCTCGTAGTTGGTTATCTCAGGTACCGAGGTCCAATCACCTCGATCACAGCTGTTGTAAATCTGACCATGGCATCTCCGCATGTGCTCTCGGACATCCTTAGGTACTCGTCCCATGAATTAGCGGTCGTGCCATATGCAAGCATCCGCAGTGCGGCCGTGCACTTCTGATAACCACAGAACCCAATCCTTCCCATGCCGTCTTTCTTCAAGATGAAGTAGTCCTCAAAGGACTGGATGTCATGGTAAAGACGATCAAAAACATTTTTGTGCATCCGGAAGCTTTGGTAAAAATTGTCAACGAAGAGAACATCGAGGGTAAAGTAGTCGTCCATCAGCGTCAAATGGTCGTGCACCCGGTTGCGGTTGAGCACTCGATGACCCTTGAAATTAAAAACATGCTCCTTTGCACGCTTCACGTTTGCAATCACCGCCTGCATCATCACCGTCTCATCCGTGTATCTTCCTCGTCGAACGAGTCAAACGACTCAACATAGTGCTCGCAGATGCACTCCATATCCAAATCCATTGCTTGAAAGAAGAAGGGACAAAAAATGTTGCTCGGACAATTCACTGAACAGTTGCCAGGTATGATGAGCATCGTAGGAGCGGATGGTACCTAAGCGGCGGTCGGAGGAGAGGTGTGGAACGTCGGCGGTGGAGAAGCAGCATGCAGCCTAGGTGTACCGCTAGAGGTGACAGACTCTCGTACCGACAGGGGTGTGGCGTGGCGGCCGGGGTGGTGGAGCGAAGGCGGAGACAAGAGAGAAAAACCGAAGGAGAGAAAATAGGAGGATGGAGACGTTGGGTTCGGGAGGGGCTTTGGGTGGGTCAAGGGTGTTGGAGT